>NW_010364504.1:12086-27433 GCF_000414095.1 Morus notabilis | reverse complement strand
CATGCCCATGCCCCCCGCGGGCGCGCGCCCTTGCCCCCGCGCGCGCGGGGGCCCGTGCCACCCTCTCAGCCCTCGCAACCCCTACCGTGTACTAGTGCCCCCCGATAAAACCCAATTTTACAATGAAACACGTGTTTTGCCATCTTCGGGACTAGTTCGAAGTTTTCCAAAAAAAAAAACGTACATTATTGTGTAAAAATTTGAGCAGCATGTCCCCATAAATATAAGCTTCCCCAGAGCCAAAATAACCTGTTGAATATGATAATTATAAATGCATTGCAATGCTAATAATAAAAATATTACAACACCAATAATGTTGTGTATACATTTTACAACAAGCAAAACAACAAACATTTCATATACTAGTACTCACGGGCCTCTTCAGCTTGTACTCGCTCCAAATTCCAACCGCAAGTTGCAACTGGTAAGCTTCTACTTGTTCTTCAGCGAGGTCTTCTAACGGGATTCTGCGGACAAGATATTCAATAAATTTGTATGTGAAAAGTCCGCAGTCACCTGATCTAAGGTTGTGGACCAACCACTTAGGATGAACGATTGGCCATGCACAGTGATTGGCTCCACGTGTCTTTGCATCTGTTGATCTCTGTACATTATAACAGCTGAGTCATACACCTTTATGTTGAATTCAGATAAATCAACATAAAGCGCAACCCAATGCTTCCTCTCAATGTTAAGAGGCATAGTGAAGCCCTGCACGCCATCCCATTTATGGCCAATTATGCGCTTTTTTTCACAGACATATTCATCTAGGTCGTTGTCAAATGTATATGTTGCCAATTTCTTTTTGTTGGTGATGAATCGTGCTCTCAACTTTTGGCAAAATACATCATCTAGGACGACAATATTGTTATTAAACTGCCCTTCGGGTGCCATTGACCTTCTAATTGATAGAAGACCCCATGCCTCGTCAATTTACTGTAAGTCATAACAAATAACTTAAGTATAATGATAATGATATAAAAAATAAGACTATAAATTTAGAAAATATGTTGTGTGATTACTTACGTCATTGAACAGCCATTCACCTGGCTTCAAGATGATCCGGAAGAAGTCCTTCTTCCAATCTCCAAAACCGCACTCAATCAGCTCAGAGTCTGTACTAGAATCAGCGAACCACTTGTTGAAGGCCTCGACAGCATCATTAAAGGTCCACATCTTCTTCCTCACGTTTCGCAGGGGATCTGTGTAAGGCGACTCAAAATACTTCCTGGGCCTTTTAAGTCACTTTTCATTCTTCGATTCAGACTCTGGCTCTGAATGAACCTGTTGCTCAAGTTGATCCTCAGGCTCTGGCTGAACCTGTGGCTCATGTTGTTCCTCAGGCTCAGGCTGAACCTGAAGCTCAAGTTCTGCCTCAGGCTCAAGCTGAACCTGTGGCTCAAGTTCTGCCTCAGGCTCTGGCTGAACCTGTAGCTCAAGTTCTCCCTCAGGCACTGGCTTTGGCTATAATTGTTGTTTCGCTAGACATGCTATATTGTCCTTAATTTTTCTAACAGATTGGTCTAGCGAGTCTAGCCTCTTGTTGATGGCTTCAAAATGTCTACTATTGTACTCTACCATCCTGTGATAGAGTATGTCAACTATGTAATCAATAGACATATCATCCTGCGGACGAGATTGTTGTTGTTGTTGTTGTTGCTCATGTTGTTGTTGTTGTTGTTGTTGTTGTTGTTGTTGTTGTTGTTGCTGTTCTTGTTGTTGTTGTTATTGTTGTTGTTGTTGTTGTTGTTGTTGGGAAAGTTGCTGTTGTTGTTAGGGAAGTAGTTGGAGATGAGCCAATTATTTGGGAGGCTTTGGTTGCTGGACATGGACCATTCTTGCACTAGAGTCCAAAAATGATGCAAGCTGGTCAATCTCAGGATCTTCTTGGTCGGCATAAGACAGATACAACCTCATGCACATACTATTCATTTCCTCCTCAGTGGGATAAAGAATTGGTACGGCCATTCCCTGTATATTAAAAGAACATACATTCAATGATTATTTAGGTGGAAACATATTGTAAAAAAAATAAATATGCCTATTTTGTAAAATTTACACCTATAAAAACATTGTATTTAAACCCTTACCTCGCCATTTTGCATGAGGTCGTCTATCTGTCTAACCTCGACCAATGAACCCGGCGTGCCTCCCATTTGAGGATTCTGGGAAGACGTCCATCAACCATCTTTGCAAACGTAGCGCCGATGGTTGGAAATGTTTCGAATGCCCAAACCTGCGTTAAATCAATTTTTTTAAGTCTAGTAAACCAATTATGGTATTATTTACTATAAGGCCATGAAAAATTATGCATATAACTGTATGACATACTTGGAAGGCCCAAGGAAACCCGCATATTGAGTAGGTTTTCTTGATGCTCTTATTACGTCCTTTCCGAACCCATTTCTGGAATTTCTCTTTCAAGTTCTTCCTCAAAGCCCGCAGAGTGCATTCAAAAGACACCCTGCCCCACGGATAGCTGTTGAAGAATTCTAAATCGTCAACGTAAGACAGCCAATCCAGTGGGGCGGTCTTCTTCTCGTCCCCAGATAATAATACTTGTGCTAAAAAATAAATGATAGCGATCTTTGCTTTATCGCTACCTTTTATCTTCTTCCCCGTGAGCAATTTTTTTAAATCAGCAACAAGTACTACGTGGGACTTAAAATGCTCCAACAATCTTATATTCTTCGAAGCTTTCAAGACCACATCCAGCTCTGGAGTTTCCCCGCAGTTTAATCCAGTAATTAATGCAAATTCTCTCATTCCAAACCTAGTTGTGGTTCCATTAACCATGAACCACAACTCATGACTCTTTTTTATTTTTATTTGCCTCAAAAGCAGATAGTGTGTCAACACTCCAAAATAGATCATATTTTCAGACATCGAAATAAAATGTCCGAAGGCAAATTCCTTGAAAATCGGCATTTCCGTTTCAGGGTCTAGATTCTGCCTTATTACCTCAAAAGCCTCGATCTTTGACTTCATAGTGACTTTCACTGGGAAATACTCCCGCATAGGATCCATGATCATCTTTAGATGTCCAATCCTAGGAAGTTCACCTGTGTTGTACTTTGGGAGGTCATACTAAAAAAAAAAAGAAAAAACACATCGGTCAGAACCGACCAAAACGACAGAACCGACTAGAATAGACCAAGAAACTAAACAAGAACCAACTGAACCGACCATGACCCGACCGAACCGACCCAAAAAATTGACAGGAACCAACCAAACAAACAGAACCGACCAAAACTGAACATAATCGACCAAAACTGACCAAAAACGACCTGAACCAACCAAGAACCGACCACCAACCGACCAAGAACCGACTTCACCTAGAACCGACCAAAATCGACCAGAACCGACCCAACTCGACAAGACCCGACTAAGAACTGACCACCAGAAACGACTTAAAACCGACCTAGAACCGACTACGAACAGACCAGAACCAAAATCGACTAAGAACCGACTATGAACAGACCAATGTTGCTTATATTAAGTTTTTGTTCTTGCAAAAATATATAAGAAAAGGTAAAACAAGAATATTACCTCAGCAGATTTCGTTGCCTCGTTGACAAGTGTTTGGAAAATGGCCGTTTTAGTTGAGGAAGAAGAGCTGTTTTGTGATGTCATTTCAGTCTAAAAGCCGCCGGTTTTTAGTCAGATTTTGGTGAGCAGGTGGTCAGTTTTTGTGGTCGGGAATTTGGTGAGTGGTCGGGGTCAGTTTTTGGTCGGTTTTAGTGGGAAGGGAGGTCGGTTTTTGGTGAACGGTCGGTGTTTGGTGAGGAGTGATCGGTCGGCCGACGAGAGAAATTGGAGAGAGTGGATTGACCGGTAAGAGAACTTCGGCGAGAGAGAGAAACAGGTGAGAGGAAAGCCGGCGGTCGGTGATGGTCAGTTGTGAGGTTGGTGACTGATTGGAGAGAAAAGCCGGTGGTCGGTGAGAGGTGATCGGAGAGAAAAACCGGCAGTCGGTCGTGAGAGAGCTCAGTCGGGTGGAGAGAGGGTCGAGCGGTCGGTTTTATGAGGAGAGAGTTTTTGAAAATGACCCATACACTTAGACTAATATGACCCATTTTTTGCCACGTAAGATACACGTCATGATTTTTTTGTTATAAAAAAAAAAAAACTTGTCTATTTCCTCAAATTATGTTTTGTTCTTGTCTCTTTTATCAAATTTTCTAAAAAAAAAAGGACTTTTTTTTTTGTCTAGGAAACCTATGAGACGCTGATATCTCAGCCCTCCTTCGAGTGTAAGTTTCGCTTGTTGTGAAGATGGTTGGGAGATGGAAGAACAAATTCTCTATTACCCCAGCTGAAGAAGACGTCATTGGCGTTTCGAGCGAGCTAATGGTGAAGGGACAAGACGACGTGAAGTACGGCTTATTGGGACGGTTTTTCACCTGTAAACCTTTCAACAAACGAATTTTCGAGTCATTGATGACAAGTTTGTGGAACGTGGAGAATCGACTGATCATAAGGGAGGTTTCAAAAGGCGTTTTTCTTTTCTCCTTTAAAGAAAAGGATGATTGCGACAGAGTGCTCGAGACCGAACCGTGGATTTTCGATCGCGCGATATTGGTCCTCAAAGTCTACGATCCTTCAAAAATGGGAAATGCGTGGGAAAGTTCATGAGGGTTCTGGTTTCATCGGACATTACGAAGCCTCTTCGTCGTGTGGCGAAGGTGAGGCTTGGTGATCATGGTCCGATTGTTTGGGCAGATTTACGGTACGAGAAGCTTCCGGATTTCTGTTTCGGATGCGGACGCCTGGGACACTCCGTAAAAGAGTGCACTACTGAAGGCGTTGATAAGATTGCGAGATTGGAGGATTTGGGCTCGGTAAATGGCTCCGTGCGTTGACTCTTGAGCGTCCTTTCCTCAAACAAGAACGCCGGCGTGGCCGGATGATCTAGGAGAATTTAGTTATAATAATCCTTTGTTTTAGTTTATCAACTTAGCTTTGATTTTGTTTGATTTGAATATTGAGATATTGAATATAGAGTTGAGTTTTTCTCTCTAATTCGGGGGTTCTCCCATCTTCTTATGAATTTGGAGTGATCTATCCCATTTCGCTCCATCACCGGAATTTTTCAGGGGAGATCGCAAGGTCTGGAAACAGATGGCAGAGGCTGGCGACGGAAAGAATCCCTAAAGATTAGCGTGATTTGGGGGAGGAAATTTTGGCGGATTTGAATTTGATTTCCTAATTCCGTGGAAGGTAAGTTAGCCCTCTTTTCTTGTGACTTTAAATGTTAAATCCCTTATAATTGGGCAGCTGTCCTTTCCGAATAGGGAGAAGGTCAAAGATTCTAATGTGCACGTGTGGGAAAAACAACTATGCAATAGAAATCTTGTGTACTCAAAACAACATGGCGTCTAATCTAACCATCAAACTTTTTGCTGCGCTTTAGTAAGAAAACTACACATTCTTTTCATTTCCAATAAAGGAACACGACATTCTTTGCAATTACCTATGAAGTTTTGATTACACTATGAAGTTTTACCGGGCAATAACTCAAACGGTAATGTTGTTTCATTTTTTTAATTTCGTTCCATGTTGATTACGTACAAAAGAAAGGTTTTGTGAGTTAAAATGCTCTTTTAAAGTAAAAAATAAAACGACATATTGTGTGTGAACTGAATTTTGTTGTGGTCTCTCGTCTTTTTGTTCTATATTTCCGTGTCGTCTCTCACGTCTTTGTCGTTTATGGAACATGTCCAGCATATATTCAAACGACATGTTTTGTTTTTACAAGTCTAATGTTGTGTGTGCCTATAAATCGCCACTAGTTTAAAACAATTTGCCGTCTTTCATCAGAGAAGAGACTATTGCAAGTAGGGAAAATGACGTGACCTTCACCATTATATCGTATTATTCAAAAACGACATTATGTTCAATGTCAAGCAGTTGGATTTTTCTCTATAGAAAAAGACCACAGTTGATGCCACATATAAGCTTGTCATTTCTCATTAATTTTCATTCGTACTTTTCTTCTTTTTCCCTATAATTAGAGTCATTGGTACTGGTGAAAAATACATGAAGCTATGGTTCTGTGATGGGCTGAAATTACAAAAAATTACAAACTCCAAGAGGCTAACAAAAAATTAAGATGAATCTGTTTACATAATTATTGAGAAAATACATAACTGATTGCCTCTCGAATTCATCTTCCATCACAATCTTTTAAGCAAAAACAGCTATTAAAGAGAACAAGTGTGGAAGCATTCTAGATCTCTATTGAAAGTGCATATTTTGCCAAATTGTACAGTTGCCGTTGCTGTAGTTCCTCTATAATGCAATGTTCTTACAGAACTGTGGTCCGTTGACCAGAGACTGACTTCTTGAAGATCTCCTTCTTTCCATGTTATGTTAACAGTTATCCCACCACGAGCCTTTAACCCTTTCACAAAACCATTCGCCCACTTAGTGGTCGGAAGAGCAGGAAGTAAGTAGACATCAGTTGTGGTGCTTTGTAATAACATTTCTGCTATTGCTGCAACAAAGCTGACAAAAAAAAATGTTGAATTTTCATACATAGTTTTCATTGTTGATTATGTGACAGATTATGTTGCTCTACAGATAATACAGTACTAGGGTGCAGCTGAGACCAGAAATTTTGCGGTCGAAAAGGAAAGTACACACATACAAACAAACCATACTGCTTACCCAAAGTTGGCATCAATCTGGAAAGGAGGATGTGCAGCAAATAAGTTGCTGTATAGTCCTCCTTTAAAATCCCTCTTTTGTTCAGGATCAACTAAGTTGATCAAACGCTTGATCATGCCATATGCATGCTCGCTATTATGCAGGCGTGCCCACAAAGCAATTTTCCATGAGGTTGACCATCCTGGACCCTCCTCCCCTGTTTTTGGCAGTGAAAAGAAAATGGAAGTACAAATATGTTTCTCAGTTAGCAATAACACATCTTCATTTGGAGAGGCTACAATAGCATAACCCAAACGAAAACAGAAAACTGAAGCTAGTTAGTTAATAGACCAACCTCGTTTGTAAAGTGAAAACTCTGCTGCTTTACAGAGGTCTGGGGTTTTCTCAAGAGTTATTGTGTGCCCAGGAAATAGTCCAAACAGATGGGAAAGATGCCGATGATGCACCTCTGGGTCCTCAAACTCTTCTGCCTGGCTTAACAAAGATTGTATTGCTTAGCGTGTACAGAGTCTAAGTACATGAACCAAAGTTATTTTAAACACAAGAACACACCTTTTGCGACGAACTGAGACTAACAGAAAGGGCTATTAGCTTACCCATTCCATGATAGATCCATCCCTGGAAATTTTTATTGGATAAAGTCTTGGTTGAGCCCTTTTCACCTTTTCAATAAGGTCGTCCTCATTTTTGCTGAGAATCTATCTCAAATATTTATTAGCAGATATATACACAAGAAGAACTTTGGATATCATAGAATAGAAATGTTTTGGGAGGTCTAGACAAAGAGATTCACCTCAGCAGCAGAAACAAGTGCAGAGAAAACCTCATTTATGATTGCCATATCCATGGTTGAGGAGTAGCTTACACAAGCAAGCTTACCATCTGGAGTAATAAAGTTATGCTCTGGAGAAGTTGATGGATTGGTTTCCAGATATCCTCCAGGGCCTTCAATTAACCAATCGAGCAGATATCTTACACATCCTTCCAACAGAGGGTATGCCTTATTTTTCAGAAAATCCTAATTTGCAGAAGAGAGTTGCAGCGGGTCAGCGAAGTTGAGTTTTGAGTTAGATAGTGAACTAAGTTGTTGCAAAAGAAATGGTCTCCAGCACAATTTAAGGAAAAGGTTAAATCTTATAAAACAATATATTCTGTGAGTAATTCCAAGGAAAAAAGCATTTCACCTTTACTTCCAAGTTCCAACAAGATCAGTCAAAAGACCAGAAACTAATAGAAAATCAACCTGCAGAAGCTGAAAGTGCACGGTTCCTTATACTGTATGATCGATTCAAGCAAACAGGATAAATTTTTCACATTTTTCACACAAAGACTCATTAAGTCCATATTCTAAGCCTAGAATACTGGCCTCAACCAAGGAAAAAAAAAAAAAAAGAAAAAAAAAAAGCTCCACCAACATATTTGTTGGATTTTCTTGACATATCTTTGCCTAAGTGTCCAAGAAGATCTCTAAAACCTTTTGAAAACTTAACCAAAGTCTATGCTTGTAACTTTAAGAGTCCGCTAATTTGAGTCCAGTAATATCCGGCCTTTTGAACTACTAGTTTAGTTGAGAAAAATAGAATTTAGTTTATTTTATGACATTGTTTCTTTTAAGAATTTTCTATTAATATTAATGATTGTTATTAGCCAAGGTTAAGAGGTTCGGATGTAGAAACAATCATCAATATTAATAGAAAAATCTTAAAAGAAACAATGTCATAAAATAAACCAAATTCTATTTTTCCCAACTAAGCTAGTAGCTTAAAATGCCGGATATTACAAGTCCTTGTTAACTTCTCCAGAGTTAAAAAAAAAAAAAAAAAGAATAGAGCATTAACATCCATCAAATCATCTATTTTAAATAAGTTTGGCCAAGTATAACCTTGCTCTTCAGTCATAAAATAAACCAAATTCTATTTTTCCCAACTAAGCTAGTAGCTTAAAATGCCGGATATTACAAGTCCTTGTTAACTTCTCCAGAGTTAAAAAAAAAAAAAAAAGAATAGAGCATTAACATCCATCAAATCATCTATTTTAAATAAGTTTGGCCAAGTATAACCTTGCTCTTCAAAAAAAAAAAAGGAAGAAGAAGAACAACAAAACATATTCATGACAAAAAAAAAATGGTAGATATATTTAACATCGGAAACATAAACTTACTTTGTCTATTGTATAATTGTAGTGCTCCCATAGATGCATACAGAGCCATGCTCCTCCCATAGGCCATAGGGCCCACACAACATCACCTTGGTCTGCTGATGATTTTGCCCATATGTCAGACTTATGATGTACAACCCAACCACTTGCTTCATAGTTCACCTGTAAATGGAGAAGGTAAGACAGCAAAGAAACATAACTTGCGTGAGGAATACAGAAACCACAAGGGTCCAACGGGTAGATGAATATGACTAGTTTTAAGCCGTATGACTAAAAGTACTGCCCCCATGGCAACCAAGAAGAGCAATTGCCAAGCAAATTGTGCAGAGAGACCAAATTAGTTGATTCCAAAAAGCGCAAAAAATATAGGACTAAACATTATTCTTACTTCTGCAGTTTTACTTCCATTGATTGATAGAGAGGATATATAATCAAACAAAGGCTCCTGGCACTCGCTAAGGTTGCATGGAAGAGCAGGCCAGTAGTTCATCTCAAGATTAATGTTCATATGAGGAGCACCACTGAGCAATAAGGTAAAGTTGTCAGTGTTAATGAACTTGTAATGACCGTGATCTAAGTAGTCACAGGATAACAGAAATAAGTTTCCGAAAAATGTAACTTAGTAAGTTTACTAGCCTTCCTCCTTTCTTCCCAACTCTTATATGAGTTGTCTATGGAAAATCAAAATCTGAGAAGAAATTCAAAACTTTCAAGATAATTAAGTAAAAGGAGGAAAAGAATATAACAAAAACCTCTTTTAGAATATTTCCAATAAAAAAGCTTCACCTTTTTCGTTCTTTTTTTTCAAACAGTGGATACTTTGATGACCCAACATATAATTGAACCAAGTTCCTGAGAAACTTTTAATGATACTCGCTCAAGTTCTAAAACTCACTGGCAAACATTCCTTAAGCTAATATGATCCGGAAACGAAAATACTAAAAGAGAGAGAATGTTGAGCATACTCCCAAGCAGGCTCAACATCCTTGTTCCATATTCCCTGCAGGTTTGCGACCTGAGTTCCAGGCCGTGAACAAGAAATAAGTAAATATCGACCATACTGGAATAGAAGCTCAACAAGAGTAGGATCTTCATTAATTTGAAAAGATTGCACCCTCTCTGCAGTTGAAACCGAATCATCTTCACCTCCCTCATAATATAAATTACCCATCGGAGGGACAAAGTTCTTTGCCTCCAAATTCCCGCTCTCTGACAAGCTCTTGGAGCTTTTAGAAAGTTGAAGCGAGACACGACTGAAAAGATTCTGGTAGTCCTCTACATGATGTGCGAAAAGATCAGAGTACGATAACTTTCTTATTTTATCCAATGAACTGAGACACTCGGAAGTCGGGTCCCTCTTAGAATCAGAAGGCTTGGTGTATGGCCCATCAAATGAAGATGAAGCCACCAGAACCAAAACCGTCCAATCTGAACCTTCAACTCTCAACTTGTTGTCATCCAAAATTAGAATCTGGCCTCTACTGCCACTAATTTGCAATTCCAAAACTCCAGAAAACTTAATTCCCTCCGGATTCTCATTTGAATTCCCTTCAGGTGGAATCCTTTTACCAGGGCAAGTTCCTTCAATTATTATCTGGTTTTGACCATGTATGTATGATTCATACTGTAACTTGCTGCTCATAGACACAGTGAATGATAGAGATCCCGATTTGCTTCCATAAATCTTTGTCACAATTGCTTGGCAGGGATACGCGGCAAAATGTTCCCTTGTGAATTCTACATCATCTATAGAGTATTTTACTCTCACTGTTGCATTGTTTAGGTCCAGCTCTCTATGATATGTTTCTTCAGCGTATGCAAGATGAGAATCATCAAATTCTAGATTGATGTCACCCAAAAGCTGGTAAACCTTCACCACAGCAGAATATGGTTTAGAATATAACCCCGAGAAAAACTAGAAGCTGTCTTTGAGAAGAACTTACCAACATTAACATGTAAAACCCATTTTAACTACTACAAAATAGCAAAACTAAAAATCTATAAAGAAACAAATCAACATGACGAAAAAAAAATTCCAAAAAATAAATAGGAAGGCAAGCCTCATGAGGAGACGTAACAGTTCTATAAGAACACGAGATGTTATTATTGGAAGTCTAAACAATTTTTTATGTATACTTTAGTGACAACCAAAAAAACAAATCCTATATCCTATCCAAAAAGGGGAAAAAAAAAAACATTTATTAAAAATATTTATGTCTTAAAATTCTTTTAAAAAAAATATAATATCAAAACGGTAACTTGGAATTTTGATAAGATAGGGCTTTTACTTCTCTTCTATCACAAACAAGCCCCAAATCCTTGATTAAACTACCAAAATATTCCATCATTTTGAAATAACCAAACAATTCCAAAACTAAACGAATAATAACATAAAGAAATTCCAAATTGAGCACTAAAAGAAGATAGATTTCTCTTAACCAACCTCAGCAGGATTTCCAGTCAATTTGGCTGCGGCTTTAGTGGCTTCAGCGTAATCACCATGGTCGACAAGCTTCCTAACTTCTTTCAGCGCCTCTTGAGCTTTAGGGTTTGTGTAGTTCCCTGGCGTCCCAGTCCAGAGAGTGTCCTCTGCATACCGATTCGAACAAGTCAAAACCTAGAGAAAAACAAGTCACTCGTTTTCCAAGCAATTCCAGAATTTCAATCGTCTTTTCCTTTTTACCAAACAGATTTTTTGAGATCAAAATTTCGCGCGCTTTCCATTACCATTGAGCTGGATAATCTCGGAAGAGACGCCTCCCCAGACCATGGCGCCGAGGCGGCCATTGCCGATTGGAAGCGCGTCAGTCCAGTGTTTGGCGGGTTCCTTAAACGTCACTTTCAGAGGCCTGGAACTTCGATCGTCCATGTTCTTCTCTTCGGGATCTTGCACCAAAACCCATCCTTTGTCTCCCATAAATCAGAGGGAAATTCCAGTTTGAAAATGGAGTCAAAATAAGACGACCTGGGAAGAAGAAAAATCAAGGGGCAACAGAAAAGAGGGGAAAAAAGACAATTTTTTTTTTTTTTTTTTTGGAGCTGACCAATCAGCATCTATGTTGGACGTTGCTACTTACCCGCCACTTTTATTTTTTTTTATTTTTTATTTTTGGTGTTTACCCATTTTACCTTCTGTTTTGGCTTTATTCAAAAATGTATTTTATCTTATATTGTTTCATATTAAATTTTAGACACAAATTAATACTTTTCTCGATCAACCTTCGATTTTGACCTTAAAAATACCCTTACTCTACAGTGTTTTAAATACGTGAAAGTGATCCGGTGTTAGCTAGCAATGTATAAAAAAAAAAAAAAAAAAAAAAAAAAAAAAAAAAAAAAAGTGATCCAGTGCTCCCTTTGCAATTTAGAGATGAGATTACTCCACCTTGATTTAGAATCTTAGATAATAGATTTTATTGATTTTTTTAGTTTTCTACGTAGAGAAACAAATTGAAATGGCGAAAGAGATACCGAGTAGTAGTATTCCAATATTTTATTTATCTGTCCTAATCACAGGTATGCTGTCGTTTATGTGCTAAACACCATGTCGTTTATCGCTTAAAAAATTTGCCATCCTTGATCTTTAATTGCAAAAGGGGCAATGACAGAGAAGTCGAACATATATATTTCCTCCACCTGTGATCCTCCATAGTTTATGTTAATTTCCAATTCACCACAGAAGTCAGAAAGTGATCACTACCAGTAAAAGTTCAAAAAGTCATGCTCATATTATTCCTGTTGGACGTGTCACACTGGAGACAATAACAAAACACAAAACGTTGATCGAAAAAAGGATCTGTTGAACATTCCGACAAAATTGTAGGATAATAGTGTCCAAAGTAGAAATGAGGTCGAATTTTTCGAGTCAAAAAATACCATATTATTTTGTTTAAAAAAGGAAAATTTTAGTAAATAGAATATTTTAAAATTAAATTAGGTAAATAACGTATTTTAAAACTGTATTTACAACTAATAAAAAGAATTTTTTACGTAAATTTTCTTTTTACGACTGTTCAAAAAAAAATTTCACGTACATAAAGATTTTTTATCAATCATAAATAAAACATTTATACGATAAATTAATATTTACTTTAAATAATTTTAAAATCTACTATTTACTTAATTAATTTTTAAAAAAGTGATTTTTTCTACAATTTTCAGTTTTTAATGAAATAATCTGGTATTTTTTGACTGAGAACTCATTTCCACTTTGGACACCATTGTTCTACAATTTTGGGGGAATGGTCAACAGGTCATTTTTTCTATCAACGTTTTGTCTTTTGTAATTGTTTTAAGGGAGAATGAGGGAAATAGGCCAAAATTTGAGATCAATAAAAATTAATAGGCCAATAGTTTACATAAGTTAATAAATAGGCCAAATTAAGATACATTCAGATTTATCTACACATAAATTCCAAAACTGCCCTTTTCACTCAAAAAACCCTAAAACACCTCTCTCTCTCAGTTCTTTGCACCGACCTCTGCTCTCTCTTTCTCTCTCTTCCCTCCGGTGCTCTCTGATGAGTGTTTCTTCCCTCCGCCGCTCTCCCACGATCACTTTCTCTTCCCTCCGGCGATCTCCGGCGAACTGTTTCTTCCCTCCGCCGCTTTCTTACGATCACTCTCTCTTCCCTCCGGTCCTATAACGCGATCTGTCTCTAATCCGTGATCTGTCTCTATTCCCTCTGAATCTCTCTCTCTCTCATCCCTTCACCAGTCCCAGAAACTGAAGAACAGGGAAGGTCCACCACCGATTCTCTCTCTTAGGTCAGCCGGTGTCGTTAGACGAGAAATCGAAGAACAGGGAAGGTAACATAAGAAAAAGGTAAATCCGTTAATCACTAGCTGGAAAATCACGAATTCATTTGAGTATGTTAGTATTGATTTTCTTGAATTGAAATTTTGAATGAAAAGATTATTTTATTGGAAACCTATCGTATAGTAAGCATGCTGAATAAATTTAAGGCTTCAAAAATCAAGTTATGGTCAGGTTATGATCAAAACATGTCGAGTTATGTCATCTCTTGAATCTGAAAATTACAAGTGCAGGTCAGATTATTCAAATTGTCGAAAATAAATCACTGTCAAGTTATGGTTTTTTTGAGAGAAATAAATGACGATGAAGTTCAAAGTGAAATGCCACCAGCAGCATCAAGAAAACTGGACAAGATGGAAATTGATCTAACTAATCTGCTTAACAAAGTACAACATTTTGAAGCCAACCAAGCAGCCATGAAAGAGGATTTGAAAGAAATAAAGGCAATGGTTGTGAATTCTGTGGACATTATGAAAACCATTCAAAAAGATGTGCTTCTGTTTCTCAAACAAATACAAAACAATCCACTCACAGACTCTGAGGTAATGAAACAACGCAAAATAATGTTGATTTTGTTTTTGCAATGTTTCCTTAATGATATACTAATTTGTACCTCAATGAACAGGAAGACAGAGAAAAAGAATTATCTGCAGAGCTAGGAGAACATGAGGGAGAATTCGGTTATACTCAACTCATAGACTCGTTTGATATCAGTCAACAAGCATTGGACAGAACATTTGAAGAAGCTGAAAAGATAATAGCAATGAGAAAAGTTGCTGCTCAAGGAATCAAAAAGGTATGAATCTTCTTAATACTACTTTGGAAAAAGGAAAAAAAAGAAAAACCCACATTAATACTAAACAACCTTACTTATTATTGCAGGAACAAGATTATGAAGAAACAGAAAATGAGGAAGAAGAAAAATCAATGAAGAGAAACAAAAGAAAAAGTGCAAAGGAACAGAGGGAAAAAATGGAAGAGCTTGGCATTCATTCATTCATCCTTTTCACCCAAAGTTCTAACGACCTAGACTCGTAAAAATGGGATGATATTAGAATACAACCTTTTGGATGATATGACTACTGTTTCTAAAGACTAGTCTTATATTTTAAATGATGACTTGAGATTTACACTAATTCTTACAATCTATTGAATGTTAATATTCATTGACAAGAATTTTAGATTATGTTTGAGATTGTTCATTGAATCATAAAGAATGTAAACCCAGGATTTATCAATTTCATGCTGTTGAATCTGAAAATTACAAGTGCAGCTGGACTATCAAGTTATGGTCGGGTGATGATGATCGAATTATGATCATAACCTTTTGACTTGTTCAAGTTATCTTCAAGTTATGCTAATCACATGTCAAGTTATGCTGCATAACTGGACAATTTATGTAAAAACATGTCAAATTTGCACCATAACCCATCAAATTATGATACATATGCGGACGAGTTATGAAAAAATCTATATAAAAACATGTCAAAATTGACAAGTTATGCTGCATAACCAGACAAGTTATGCTGCATAACCAGACAAGTTATGCTGCATAACCAGACAAGTTATGCTGCATAACTGGACAAGTTATGTAAAAAAATGTCAAATTTGCACTATAACCCGTCAAATTATGATACATATCCAGACAAGTTATGAAAAAAATTTCAATAATGTACCATAAACAGTCAACTTATTGTGTATAACC
>NW_010364504.1:1991-12007 GCF_000414095.1 Morus notabilis | reverse complement strand
AAACACGAATCTGAAAACTAACAGGTTAATCCATATAATCATCAACAAGTTAAAAACAAATATAATATGTACCACAACTAGAAATAAAACACGAATCTGAAAACCAACAAGTTAATCCATATAATCATGAACAAGTTAAAAAACCAATATAATATGTACCACAACTAGAAATGAAACACGAATCTGAAAACTAACAGGTTAATCCATATAATCATCAACAAGTTAAAAACAAATATAATATGTACCACAACTAGAAATAGAAAACGAATCTGAAAACCAACAAGTTAATCCATATAATCATCCAAGTCGCACTCAATGGCATCTGTTGGCGTCATAAAATTCATTTTTGGGGCATTTGGAGCCCTGTTATCATCACTTTCATATCCCAATTGCTGCTTCCGCAAGCCATGCTTGAACAACTCAACTGCCATCTTCTTGCGAAACAATGTTCCAGCCCCTTCGTCTCTCAAACAATCATCAGATCCGGCTTCCATTAATATCTCAGCCATCTTGAGCATAAAAATTCCACAATCACCACTACAAAAAATAACCACCAAAAATCTAACAATTAGAAACAACAAATATAAATGTAAAAATGAATGAAGGGAAAATAACAAAACATTTAAAGATAAAAAAAACTACAGAAGCACGGACTTGCTTCTCTATCCTCTTTGAAAAAAGAGAATCATATAACCTAATACAATGATCTTTGAACTCTACATAACCTAAAATCCAATGCTGCCTACGCTCAAGAAAAATAGGTACAAGAAGAATGTCCACCTCACAAAAAGGCAAGCTACAAAATAAATAATCTCCTAACACATAATCTTGAAGAGCACTATGTGAAGAGAAATCAAAACGAGACCAATCAAAATCCTTATGGTTTTTAGAGCTTCCTTACTGTGTCGAACCAAGTTTAAAAACAACTTAACATCATCATCCCTCTTAAGGTCTGAAACAATTTCAATTGGGTCCTTCAACTTCCTTCCCACAAAAAGTAATAAAGAATGAACACCAGCATTAAAACCAAACAACTCAAGATTCAGCTCCTCACATAAACACTCCTGTAAAAACTTCAAAGAAGCATCCTCTGGAATAAAAACTGATTGAAAACTAAAATTTGTATATTGGTTTTCTAGACTCCATTTTCCCCTATAAGCAACAATGACTGAAATAGATTGCATGCCTACAAACATATTGCAGGAACACTGTCACGTTAAAGTGCATAACCGGACAAGTTATATAAAAAAACCTCTCAATTATGGACCATAACTCATCTAGTTATGTTCCATAACCACACAAGTTATAACAAAAACTGTCATGACTGAAACAAATTGAAAACAAACCAAAAAAATGCAAAACGAAGAATCGACCGGAAAACGAAATTACAACAAAAATGAAATTACAAAAAAAAAAAATAGAAACGAAGAATGCCCAAACATGTTGTTCCGTAAAAATCGACCGGAAAACAGCAAAAAACAAAGGATTAACAGACAAAGAAAGAAAACAAATCGAAAAATTGTAAAATATGAAAACGAAAATACAACAAAAAAAAACTAGAACCTGGTAAAGCATCGGAACAGCTGCTCAAATCCAAACGAGAACAAGAACTACCGATCGACGAACCTGTTGATCCACTGACGATTCACCGACGAGCAAATGGAAAACCGATGATCCGCCGACGATCCACCGACGAGAGACAAAATCCGAGCACAGTTACGAGAGAGAGAGAGCTGCGAGAAACTAGAGAGAGAGAGAGATCTGGGACAGAGAGAGAGAGAGAAAGACAGAGACGATCGAAAGAAACAAAAGGAAAAAAAGGGTAAATTTGGAAATTTAAAAATTATGGCCTATTAATTTTTAAAACTAAAAATTGGCCTATATGCTTCCTTAAGGTTTTAAAATTGGTCTATTCTCTACTATTTCCCTTATTTTAATTTGGTACATTTTCTTTTTCTTGGTGAATAAAAGCTTTAATAGAAAGGCCAAAGCCCAAAAGCCATTCTTTGTTCAGTAATTTGGTTATTGGCAAAAGACTATACCAAACCGATACTATAGCTAGTGGTGGAACTTTGGGCCGGCAGGCAAGCCCGTTGCCCAAATTTTTCAGGCTTAGCGGGCAGGCCCATATACCCACCCGTCCAAAGTGGTATTTCAGGCTCGGGCTCGGGCAGCCCGAATTTGGGCACCTCACCGGAGCCCACCACCGTGTAAGCGCCGTCAACTGCTGTCCGCCGAAGTTTTTTTTGAATTTTTCCGGCCAAGCCCGATTTGGCCGAATGCCTAACTACCCAAAAATCGCAAAAAAGGGTCAAAATTCCGACCGTTGGTGTACGACCCGAATTTTGCCCGAATGCCCGATATGCCCGAAAACCCGTGCAACGGCTAGTTTTTTTGCCCGAACCCGACCACCGATTCCTAAAGTAGCCGTTGCACCCCGAATTATTTGAAAAAAAAATCAATTTTTTAACCCAAAAATTTTCCTATAAATACCCATCATCCGCCACACATGTTTCTCACTCAAACTCTCTCAATCCCTCTCAATTTCTCTCAATCTCACTCAATTTCTTTCAATCTCTCTCAATCTCTAAAATCTCCATCACAATTTTTCTAAAAACTATCACATTATCCTAAAGTTCTCTCTCTTAAATCGCTCTTTTTTTTTATAATAGATCCTTTTGGTTATAGTGGTATTCCCGTTGATGCCCAACATACTGTGGAAGAAGGGCAATTTCCCACTAATGAATTTGTTACGCTTGAATCTACTAATCCGAGCCATGTTGGACATACTGGAGGTCGTGGTCGCAATGGTGGTGGGCATGGAGAAGCGGCGACGGCGAGTGTCAGTGCGACTGCGTCTGCAAGTGTTGCGACCTCTAGGAGGAAATGCAAGCGCACCTCGACAGTTTGGGATCACTTCGACATAATTGAGGAGATCGACAATAAAGGTAACACTAAACATATAGCTCAGTGTAAATATTGTTTATCTAAATTACAAGGTGACACTATTCACGGCACCACACACTTGAGAAGATACTCCGAAAAGTGTCTTCAAAAGCTTAGCCAATCCGGCGGATCTGAACTCCGCCAAACACAATTATCTTTTGATCACACAACCGGTGGTTTAACCACTTGAAAATACGATCCGCAAGTAGATCGTATGAAAGTTGCACGAATGATAGCTGCTTTAGATCAACCACTTAATTTTGTAGAGCATCCTAATTGGCAAAGATATATTAAGGTTGTACATAATCCTAATGCACAGTTCACTTCAAAAACTACTCTTAGGAAAGATTTATTAAAATTATTTAAAAAAGAAAAAGAAGCATTAATAAACCTTTTACACTCGACTAGCGGGTGCGTTGCATTAACGGCAAATATTTAGTCTGCCGTTGCCAATAAAGATTATTTAGCTGTAACCGGACATTACTTTAAAGGATTTGATTTAGATAAGAGAATATTAGATTTTAAATGTGTTCTAGGATCACATAGTGCGGATTTAATATATAATACCATTTTAAATGTAATTGATGAATTTAGATTAAGAGATAAAGTAATAGCTATAACATTAGATAATGATATTGCCAATATAAAAGCAATTGAGTTCTTTGAAAATGATTTAAGTTTATTCAGTGACAGTACAATTTTCCACCAACGTTGTGCATGTCACGTAATTAATTTAGTTGTTAAATCTGGTTTAAAAGAAATGGGTAATCACATGAAAAGAATTAGAGATAGTCTTGCATGGATTCAAGGTAGTAACCAAAGACAAGAAGATTGGTTTAGGTTCTTACAAGCATTAAATATACCTCCTAGAGCATTAGCGTTAGATATGCCTATAAGATGGAACTCAACTTACATTATGCTTCAACAATACATCCCCTATAAGGATGCTATAACAAACTATATGTGTGCAAAAGTAGGAGTAAATCATATAGACGCATATGATTGGTAAATTGTTGAAGTTTTGTATCAATTTTTAGGTAGGTTTCATGAAGTGACTCTAAAACTTAGTGGAACATATTATCCAACATCACCTTTAGTTTTAGGAGAACTTTTACGAATTAGTATTTTATTTAGCGAATATAGGGAGGACCCAATCTTAGCAGTTCCTATCCAGTCAATAGAAAAGAAATTTATAAAATATTGGTCTAAGTTGCCTTTAATGTATGGTTTAGGTACTATTTTTTATCATAGATTAAAATTAGAAGGTTTAGAAAGTGGTTTAGATAACTTAGGTGAATTTTTAGGCATCAATTGTTCGGACCAATATCCAATAATAAAGGAAAAAATATTTTTGATCTATAGTAAATATGATATTAGGTTTAGAGTACCTCCTAGAGTATAGGAACTGCAACAACAAGACGAAAACCCGCATTCATTCTTGAATGTTTTCGGGTTGAAAAAGAAGAAGAAGACAACTCAAACAGAAGCTGGGAGTGAATCTTCGTCAATAAGTGGCAGTGGTAGCGGCGGCGACAGCTTCAATGAGCTTATGGTGTACCTCAGTGAAGGCTTAGTAGTCGACGGTATGGCAGAATTGTTTGACTTAGTTCAATGGTGGAGGACACGGGCATTAACTTGGCCAATCCTAACTCGATTGGCAATGGATATATTTCGATCCCAGTCTCCACTATTTCATCCGAACAAGCCTTCAGTACGACAGGAAGAATACTTTAGGAACGCCGGAATGCATTGCAAAGGGATATTGTTGAAGCCTTGGTTTGCATTAAGGATTGAGATCGGGCCGATCAACGTCTACAAGATACAATTTCGCTGGCAAGCCAAGAATGAATCAATGAATTTAATCGATTAACATTTAATTTGAAGACGATCCTTCAGCTTCAAATTAAATTGTAAATTTATAATTTGTAAATATGTATTTACTTTTGACATTGTATTTGTAATTGTATAACTTTGTAAGTTTGTAAAATTTGTAATTCGTCACAAAATGATTGCACTATTTTTTCCTTGCCAAGTTTTTATCCCAATTGGGTTTTTCTTAGTAAGGTTTTTAACGAGGCAATCATGAATTACGAATTTAATATACATCATTAATATACATGATTAATTTATTCAATTGTGTTAATAATGTATGTTGAATGTTGATTTTTATTTTTATATAATTTTAATACAAACTAACTTAATAATTATAAATTTTAAAAATATTAAAAAAATTCGGGCTATTCGGGCGGCCCGGCCGGGTTCGGGCAACCAAATATAAGCCCGCGGCCTGTTTAAGGGCATTTTCGGGCTCGGGCGGGCGGCCTGAATTTTTCAGGCGGGTCTGGCTCAGGTAAAAACTCAGTATTTTTGGGCAGTCACGGGCGGTCTGTCTAAAGTTCCAGCACTAACTATAGCTAGGGCAATTTTGGGCCATGAGAACAACACTACATCTTAACCAATCAAATTATATGCAATCCCATGTCAACTAACTTATAAACGTCTACATTTTAACTTAAAAAAAGTAGTAATAACTCTTATAGTATTTAGCAATATTGTCAATATAATTTTCACTACATTGTCTTATGACTACAAGCCTACGTCAAAACAAAAGGCACAAAAGTAAATATATGTACATATATATAATATTCTTCCTAGTAACATATAGATATACATCCCTAACCATGACACATTCAAACTATTTAGATCATTACACCAATCTAAAAACCATATTGTAGACCGATGCTCAAGACCATAAGCTTTAATTTATTGAATCAAAAGCTCAACAACTTGGGAGGAATGAGAGGCAAATCAACCTCGTCGCACCATTCCACACACCTAGTCTCAAAATACGAACTATTCACTTCGTTTGGCCAGTAACTCACCCAAACTTTCCCTCCAATTCTCCACTTCAACACACTCCCTTCCATTTCCTTACTCAGTCTCCACCCTACTTCCTCTCCATAATCATCCCCGGCCAGCACCAAACCCCCACTCTTCGTAAACACCCTATCGGTCCCGTTGTACCTGTCGCGAAACCCGCCATGATCATCTCCGCCAGTGGACGGCTTCCACGTGGCAACTTCACTGCCCGTGGCGCCGTCGCAGAGCACCGCGTCGAACACCGCCGCGTTGCCCTCGGCGTCCTGGTCCCACCGCCAGCTCCTCTGTCTCGTCCTCCTCAACGTCCTCGATGTGGCCTTTACCTTCGGAGACAACATTTTGGATATTCCGAAACTGCCCTTCACGATGCTATGAGTTTCGACCTCTCTCTCGCCGTGCTTCTCCGAGGACCGGCCCAGGCTCAGCCCGGCGACATAATTCGCCCCGACCTCCGGCCCAACCCAAACCCGGATTCTCGACGGGAAGTGCCTCTCCTCTCCGAGCTCCACGTCATCATCGTCGTTGTCCTTGTTGTACCCGAGTTTCGTCACGTGCAGGCGTAGATTATCAACACGTGCGTTTACCTGAATCAGGCCTTCGTAGAATCCGACCGTGTATTCAAACTGAATAACGGCCTCGAGCTGCTGGTGCGCCAGCACGTATTTCAGCACCGGAAACTGAATATTTCTGGCGGAGCCGCTCGTGAGTTTCATCCCCGCGATCGGCGCGTAGCCCTTGAGAGTCCAAAACCCATGGGCCTCCGTTGCGTAAGAGAATCCCAGATTGTTATTCTTCTCAGACCACGTCGTTAATGGGGTTAACATTTGTAATCCTACGCCCACCTCCTTTAAAATGCACCATTTTGCTAACATGTACCCGACGGTGCGCATGAAACGCAGCTCTGCGTCGACTCCGACTGTGGCGAAAAACGCGCGCAGAGCCCGCGAGTTCTTCGACGACACGACGGTTTCGATGTTTGGAGCCAACAAGGCACGGAAATAGAGAGAGCCGACCTCGGTCGGCGCGTCGCAGGCGCAGAGCCAGAAGAGGCGCGTGAGGAGGACGAGGCTGAAGAAGCTGGAGAAGGACTCGGGGGAGTGAGAGTCCATGATCCATGAAACGACGTCGGGTTTGAGCTTCTGGAGCTGGGAACGAGGGCAGGGGGTGGTGCTATAGTGCGCCGTAGGTGAACGGGAGACGGTCTCTTGGAGAAGCTGAAGAACCAGAGGGAGAAAAGGCTTCTCGGATGAGAGATGACACGTGTCCGACACCCAGAGAATCTTTGGGGAGGCGGTGATCACGTGGTTGAAGCCATGTAAGTATACGGTGAAGTTCACTAACGAATCAATGGTGGAACCGGAGGTTTTCTCGGCCCTGAGTTGAATGGACCGAGTTGAGTTCTCCGTACCGGAGCTCGCGAGTTCGAAGACGGGTGGTGATGACTCTGAGTCGGTCCACAGGTTCGAGTTTGGCAACTCACAAATCCATGACCAAACATCCATCATTTCTTGCAACGTTGTTGTTGTTGGTTTTTTTTTTTTTTTTTTTTTTTTGTAGTGTTTGGGAGCTAGGAAAGTGTGAAGAAGCGGATTTGGAGGGTTGCTGGGATTTTAAAGGGAGAATGAGTGATAGTAGACTTGCCAACTTGGAAGTATCAAGATAAACCACGTATCCTAAGAAGCTGGTGGTTTCTAAAGGATATTGTATCTGGTGTTTCGAATTAGTGGTTTTGCTTGTGTTGATTTGAGCTTTAGATTGGATGCATTTATGAATGTCGATTTTATTTCACTTTCTTTCTTGGATTCTTTCATTTTCTTGCTTGATGAAGAATCTGGTTGAAAATGCATGTGTGCTGCATATCTCGTCAATGGCCCCAAACTGAGGACGTGGAGTTTAGTGTAGTATGGGGTTTGGCGGTTTACACGTGTAGTGTTTTATAGCTACAGACGAATTTACAGGTCTTGAGATTTTAGAATCACCAAAAAAGAATAAAATAAATTATTAAATGAGGAGAAGAATAGATATTCAATTACATCGGTGGCCATGTGAACTTGTTAGAAATATCCAAAAGGAAATCTAATGCAGAAAAGTCTACAGTAATTATTTATTTATTTTCTTCACTCACGTAATTCTCATTTCTAGATTATGTATGCATGTATATACTATTTATTTTACCATCTTTACAAATGACTACGCGCTTAAAATTGATGGCAGCAGTCTATACATAAAACAAAAGAATTGGTAGAAGAAATACAGTTTAGATACAGTTTTATGGTTCTTATTAATGAAACGTATATATCATATTTATAAACCTCGAATAGAAAAGAGATTAGACAGTTTCTTTCCCGAACTGTGAGATATCTTACAATCAATGCAGCTGGTAAGAGAAGTAAAGATCTACAAAACTTTGGGCGACTGCATAAATATGTTGACACCGGGTTGTAAAGGTAAGACATAAATGACTAGGACGTGTATTAATTGGAGCCACAAACAGTTAAATGTGTTTTTTTTTTTTTTTTTTTTTTTTTTTGCCGTCATTTTGCCAAGCCATATAGTTAACTGACCCAAAAGCAAATATATATTAATTATAACACCACTAAAAAATTTACATTAAACGACGGCTATATATAATGACGAATTCTTAAAAAACCTAGTCTAATTATGTGCATCAAAAATATGTCATGGAAACTTTTGTGTCTGAAAAATTCATGCATGCTCATTAGATGATAATTCTACACATTAAATATTTTTGGAACTGTGATAGCCATTCCGCCCATTTCAATTGAGATAGAGTTTAAGACATCGTATTTAGTGAAAAAAAAAAATGGATATTTGTTGTCAATTATCAGACAATATTCACTCCTTCACAAACCTCCTCTGGGTTTCTGAAAATGCATTATATTCACGTAAGTCTAAATGAATTTTTCGGCACTCTGGTATGATCATTACCACATTGAGCTCAACTAGCTAGGCTGGGGCTTCTAGGCATGCAGCTTTAGTTGCCTTTTCGAGTTTAGTCGTCGCAAGAGTGAGATCTTGTTTTAATCATTTTTCCAAACTGTTCGAATGAAATGAATTAGGCACAAATTAAGCAACTAAGTATTGCTGCTAATTTATCGTTACGACCTAGGCCCTGTCCAATGTTTCTCCCTTCGCCGTACGTCACCCACTACAACAAAAAGGGTAATTAGTGACGACATTTATCGTTGCTAAAATTATAGTATTAGCAACGACATGTCGTCGCTTAAAAGAAAATAAAATTTTTGAACGAGTCATCATCGCATTAAGCAATTGCGACGACATGTCGTTGCACAAAATTTCTATATTTACGACGACATGTCGTCGCTAAAATTGAACGGGTTATTAGCGACGACATGTCGTCGCTCATATCCATTGGTGCCATAACCAATCTGGCACCAACAATTTTGCCACCAGTTTGTACATTATTGTCATCGTAAATATTGATGGTTACAGTTGGCGGCGACGTGGCCAAAAAGATGCGGGAAATTTGGCGGTTTCCCGTGAATAGGTTCCAAATATTTCTTAATTTTTTGCGACGACAAGTCGTCGCAAAAAATGGTTCCAAAAAATTCTTTTCAGAATGACTGTTTTGCGACGACGCGTATCGTCAAAAAAAGGGTTCCAGAAAATTCTATCAATGACGACTGTTTTTTGCGATGACCGTTTTATTATTGTCGTCACAAATAACTGGGGATTTAATTTTCCCCAAAAAAAGGTTGGAAACTTTGGCAGTTTCCTCAAAATTATTTGCGACGACATTATTAAATTATCGTCGCAAAAAATGAACTAGGGTATATTCCTCAAGAATATTCTCAGAAATATTAATGAGGTGAAGAAGAACGACGTTGTTTTAACATTAATTGCGACGACGATTTAATCTTTGTTGTGACGACATAATGTCGTCGCAAAAAACCACCTGCATAAACGAAATCGCAGACCTCCTTCCGCCATTTTTCCCGATGAGCTTCTCGCGTTTTCCCTTATTCTCTTTGTCCAAAACCTCCAAAAACCATCCAAAAACACTGAAAATAGCTTAAAAATATCATTCTCTCTTGAAATCTTTCATTTGTGGAGAAAAAAAGTCAAAAAATACGGAGTTTTCATCTCCCCCTCACCGCCCACTTTTTTGGCCATACTCGCCATTTTTTGGCCGCCGGCACCCTCTTTCC
>NW_010364504.1:0-1959 GCF_000414095.1 Morus notabilis | reverse complement strand
TCTATCCCTACTGCCTTACTGTTATCCAACCCCCGGTATTTGTGGGTTTGGATTTTGTGAGTTAATATTTTGCTATTTTGTTAATTGATTTTGGTATTTTTGTTATGGTTTCTGATTTTGTTTTAGATTTTGGATATAGTTTGTCGTTTTGAATTTAGAATTGTGAATTTTATATTAGAATTGAAATTAAAATATGTGATAATTAGATTAAAATTTGTATGAAATTTGTTTGATGATGATTATGTGATAATTTAAAAATTAGATAAAATTTTTAATTAGGATTATATTAATAATTAAATAATTAAATAAACTAATGTCAAATACTTATTATAAAATAATTTGTGTTAATTTTAATAAAATTTGATAAAACTTTATAAATTCTTCGTAGTTGAGATGTCTATAGATAAGACTTGGATACATTTAAGGAACTGGTTGTCTGATGAGTACTGGGATGGTTTGTGTGCTTTTATTGAGGTTGGAAAGAATTATGCAAATTCAATCGGGGGTATTAGTTGTCCGTGT
The DNA here is from genome assembly GCF_000414095.1 of Morus notabilis. Classification (NCBI taxonomy): domain Eukaryota; kingdom Viridiplantae; phylum Streptophyta; class Magnoliopsida; order Rosales; family Moraceae; genus Morus; species Morus notabilis. The sequence goes on along the minus strand of NW_010364504.1, from coordinate 1,437 downwards.
ATCAAGTATAGAAATCATGAGATGTTTTCACCCGAAACAGTGAAAGCACACATATGGGGTTTTGATACAAGTTACACCACATGGATTCATTATGGTGAAGTACGTCCTGCTGCTGCAGTTGTCAGTGACAGGTTTGCGACGACAAGTGGTTGCTAAAACTTCATTTGCAACGGCTATCTATTTTTGGCAATGATTTTTTGTTGTCGCTAATAGCCATTTTTCTTGTAGTGACCTCCAAAACTAAGGCTTAGTTTGGTAGTGTTGTAGAAAAATTGCTTTTAGCTGTGCTGAAGGAAGAAGCAGCTGTTACAAGAAGCAGCTGAGTATTTGGTAAATTGTAATTATAGTAGCTGTGCTGGTTCCAAAATCAGTGTAATAGCGTTTGGTAAATTTTGAGGTTGAATTGCTGTAGGTATGTAAAATGACCAAAATAGAAATGGTATGAAACTTAAATATATATAATTATTTTTGGTATTTAGAAATACTTGTTTAAATTTTAAAAAAAATAGTATGATTTTGAATATTTTAACAATAAATTTATGATAATTAATTCTTTTTTTTTTTTTTCATTTCTTCATTCACAATATAATTACAACTAAAAGGAGCATTAGTGACAATTACTCAGGGACAGTTGCAGTTTTCGAGTTGTGGAATTATTTTGTGCTCTCTCACTTACAAAGCTTGACAAAAGCTTGACAAGAACAATTGCAGTCTTGATAACGCAACTAAACACCATAATTATCAATTTTGGTAGAGTTCTTAAATTTGCAAGAAAATTTTAATATATCAAGACCATCTCCAATGCTATTGTTGATACCAATATTGATTCTATTTTGAGCTCACATATGTAATGTCATTTCAAAAAGAAAAGTTTCCAAATACAATAATAATTTAATAAGTACAGAAGAATCAGAAGCAACCGCCTATGGTTGTCTAATTTGCCAAATGTTGTGTGGCACTAATATTTGTATATGCATCAACCGACAACATATAGGCAAAAACAAATACAATTCTCAAATGTACACTAACAAAACTTGGACAACCCATGATGGCTGGTCATAGTTAGATTTTAATCCATAGGCCGCCAGAAAAAGCAGGAATCCATACACGGTCACTGGGCGTTGATAAATCTGTCCTAAGTTTGCTCCTCACACATCCGCCATCTTCAAAGCTTCCCCCCTCACAAGGGGGCTTAGCTGGGGGGATATAGTCATTAATTGCTCTAACAAAAGAATGCAACTCTTTCTGACTTTAGCCATTGTTAGACTCTTATCAAACTGGGGTTGTGAACATAATAACCGGGTATTGCATCCAAGACGAGCTTTGCCGCATCTGGAGCATGACTTAGAGCATCATAAACCTCACTGCACAATGAACCATACTCCACTTGCTGATAGAGAAACAATTTCAAATGCCTTCCATCCATACCAACACAAA
>NW_010364503.1:0-1581 GCF_000414095.1 Morus notabilis | reverse complement strand
GTTGTTTAATTTAGATGTATTTTAATAAAGGCACAGTTTTAATTAACAATGTTAATAATATAAATATCAATATTATAAAAAGGCAATTTTAAACTTTTCCCTTTTTATTTTTATTCTCCAAAATCTAAAATCAAAAACAAATATCTTATTAAATTTACAAAACACAACTCCCTTTTTTTGTGTATTTTAACGACCTAGCCCTCTGATTTATAAAATCCCAAAAAAAAAAACACGATTTCAAAAAGTTAAAACACGATTTCAAAAAGTTTACAATACTTTTATGACCTCAAATGATATTTCAAATGATACTTTTTTTTTATTTATCCATTTTAGACAAATTTTATAAATTCTCCTTGAACTTTATCATTTGTGTCAACATGCCTCTTAAACTTTAAAATGTACATCTCGTGTTCTCTGAACTTTGTTACTTGTGTCAACATGCCTCTGAGGTTAACTCTGAAAAGTTTTTTAACAGAAATGCTTATAAACACCCCCTAAACTTTGTCAATTATGTCAATATGCCCCCTGAATTTTAAAAAGTACCTGTTTTGCCCCTCAAATTATGATCTGTCTCTAACTTTTCTCCATCCATGTTGATTCTATCAGGAAAAAAAGTTAGAGATATATCATAGTTCGGAGGACAAAACAGGTATATTTTTAAGTTCATGTGGCATATTGACACAAGTAACAAAGTTCATGGACATTTATAAGCATTTTCATTAAAAAATTTAATGGAGTTAACCTCAGAAGGCTTGTTGACACAAGTGACGAAGTTCAAAAGGCACAACATGCACATTTTAAAACGGGAAGTAAAATGCTCTCTCCTGTTTCTCTTCTTTTTGTCACTTTTTGAAAACGATAAAAGACCGTTTTTCCGTTTTCATTTTCATCTCTCCTTTCTCTAACATTAATTTACGTAACCATATCAAGATCAAAACCAAACAAATCAAGATCAAGATCAAACAAAAAATTAATCAACACATCAAGATCAACAAAACCAACCAAATGAAAATGGTAAAAGTCTTCAAGAAAACCAGATTTCTCTCTCGACGCTACTGAATTCAAAATTCTGACTCGATTTAGCACAATTCTGATGTGATTAGGGCATAGGCTCAACAAGATCTGGACATGACGGAGTTGGGCTCATCGAGATCTAGGCGTGGCAAAGCTTGGCTAGTCAGGTTTAGGCGTTGCGGAGTTGGCTTGCTGGATCTGGTGACTGCGAAGTTGGCTCGCCGGATTTGGGTCGAGGAGGATGAGGGGGTTGTACCGATGGGAGAGGGAAAGGGGGTGAACGGAGAGATATAGAGGGGATAGAGAGATTTTGTCGAGATAGAGAGAGAAGTTGAGAGATATTAACTTGTGTTAAAGACTTTTTGTCTTACTTATCTGTAATGTACCTTCAATTAAAAAAATTTAATTATTTGTTGTTGACATGCTTATGAAATATTTGATTGTTACTACTAATTATAACTAATTAGTATACTAGTTCCTGTAAAAAAAAATTAGTATACTAGTAATATATTAATAATGTACTTATATACTATTACATGTTTTTAAAAATGTAAAACTAATCGCAAT
>NW_010364502.1:2778-8490 GCF_000414095.1 Morus notabilis | reverse complement strand
CCCTGAGCCGTGAACCGTGAGCCGTGAACCGTGAACCCTGAACCCTGAACCCTGAACCATGAAACCTTAACCGGGAACCGTGAAACCCGGACCCCGAATGCCATACCCTGAACCCCAAACTATAAACCCTAAACCCTGAACCCTAAATCCTAAGTCCTAAGCCCTGAGCCCTGAACCCTGAACCCTAAATCCTAAGTCCTAAGCCCTGAGCCCTGAACCCTGAACCCTAAATCCTAAGTCCTAAGCCCTGAGCCCTGAACCCTGAACCATGAAACCTTACCCGGGAACCGTGAAACCCGGACCCCGAATGCCATGCCCTGAACCCCAAACCCCGAACCCAGAACCCTGAACCCAGATCCCCGAACCCGGAATCCTGAACCCCGAACCCTAAACACTGAACCCCGAACCCCGAACCATGAGCCCCGAGCCCCGAGCCCTGAGCCCTGAGCCTTGAACCTTGAACCCTGAACCCTGAACCCTAAACCTTCAACACTGAACACTGAACCCTGAACCTTGAACCATGAACCCTGAACCGTTAACCGTGAACCCCGAACCCCGAAACCAAAACCCCGAACCCAGAACCCTGAACTCTGAACCCTAAAACCTGAACCCTGAACACTGAACCATGATCCCAGAACCCTGAACCCTGAGCCCTTAGCCCTGACCCGTGAATCCTGAGCCCAGAACCCTGAACCCTAAACCCTAAACCCTGAACCCTAAACCCTGAACCCTAAACCCTGAACCTGAACCCTGAACCCTGAATCGTGAACCATGAACCCTGAACCCTAAACCCTTAGCCCTTAGCCAGGAACTCTGAGCCTTGAGCCCTGAACCGTGAACGCTGAACCTTGAAGCCTAAACCCTTAACCCTGAACCCTTAACCCTGAACCCTGAACGTTGAACCCAGAACCCTGAACAGTGAACTGTGAACCCCGAACCCCGAACCCTAAACCCCGAAACCCGAACCATGAACCCTGAACCCCGAACACCGAACACCAAATACCGATCCCCGAGCCCCGAGCACCGAACCCTGAGCCCTAAGCCCTGAACCCTGAGCCCTGAACCCTGAGCCCGGAGCCCTGAGCACTGAACCCTTAACCCTTAACCCTTAACCCTAAACCCTTAATCCTAAACCCCAAACCCCAAACCATAAACCCTAAACCCCAAACCCCAAACCCCAAACCCTAAACCCCAAACCCCAAACCCCAAACCCTAAAGCCTAAACCCCAAACCCATAAGCCTAAACCCTGAACCCCGAACCCCGAACCCCGTACCCTGAACTCTGAACCCTGAACCCCGAACCCCAAACCACGAACCCTGAACCCTAAACCCTAAACCCCCTAAACCCCCAACTCTGAAGCCATATCTCGAAACCCTAAACCCTGAACCCTGAACTGTGAGCCCTGAACCGTGAACCCTGAACCCTAAACCCTGAACCCTGAACCCTGAACCCTGAACCGTGAACCCCGAACCCCTAACCCTGAACCCCAAACCCCGAACGCCAAACCCTGAACCCCAAACCCTGAACCCCAAACCCTAAACCCCAAATCCTAAACCGTAAACCGTAAACCCTCAACCATCAACCCTAAACCCTTAACCCTGAACCCTGAACCATGACACATAAACCCTGAACCCTGAGTCCTGAGCCCTGAACCCTAAACCCTGAACCCTGAACTGTGAACCGTGAACCCTGAACCACGAACATCGAACCCCGAATCCAAAGCCCCAATCCCCGAACCCTGAACCCTAAGCACCGTGCCCTGAGCCCCGAGCCCCGAGCCCTGAGCCCTGACACCTGAACCCTGATCCCTGAGAACTGAGGCCCAAGCCCTTAGCCCTTAACCCTGAACCCTGACTCCTGAACGCTAAACCCTTAACCCTAAACCCTAACCCCTTAACCCCAAACCCCAAACCCCAAACCCTAAACCCTAAACCCCAACACCCTAAACCCAAACCCCAAACCCCAAACCCCATACCCTAAACCCTAAACCCTAAACCCCAAACCCCAAACCCCAAACCCCATACCCTAAACCCTAAACCCTAAATCCTAAACCCTAAACCCCGAAACCCGAACCCCGAACCCCGAACCCTGACCCCTGAACCCCAAACCCAGAACCCCAAACCCAGAACCCCGAACCCTGAATCTCGAACCCTGCACCCCGAACCCTAAACACTGAACTCTGAACCCCGAACCCCAATCCTTAAACCCTGATCCCTAAACCCTGATCCCTAAACCCTGAACACTGAAGCCTGAACCTTGAACCTTGAAACCTGAGCCGTGAAGCGTGAACCCTGAACCCTGAACACCGAACCCTGAGACCCGAGCCCCGAGCCCTGAGCCTTGAGCCCCGAGCCCTGAACCCTGAATCTTGAGCCCTGAACCCTGAACCCTGAGCCTGAACCCTGAGCCCTGAACCCTATACCCTAAATCCCAAACCCCAAACCCCAAAACCTAAACCTTAAACCCCAAACTGTAAACCGTATACCCTAAACCCTAAACCCAAAACACCAAACCCTAACTAAACCCTAAACCCCAAACCCACAAGCCTAAACCCTGAACCCCGAACCCCGAACCCTGAAACCCTAAACCCCAAACCCTAAACCCTAAATCCTTAACCCTAAACCCAAAACCCCAAACCCCAATCCCCAAACCCCAAACCCTAAACCCTAAACCCCGAACCCCAAACACCGATCCCCGAACCCTAAACCCCTAACCCTGAACCCAGAACCCTGAACCCTGAACCCTAAACCCTAAACCCTGAGCCGTGAATCGTGAGCCATGAACCGTAAACCCTGAACCCTGAACCCTGAACCATGAACCCTGAACCGTGAATCGTGAACCACGAACCGTGAACCCTGAACCCCGAACCCCGAATGCTGAACCCTGAATCCCAAACAACAAACCCTAAACCCTGAACCCTGAACCCTGAATCCTAATTCCTAAGCCCTGAGCCCTGAGCCCTGAGCCCTTAGCCCTGAGCCCTGAGCCCCTAAACCCTGAACCCTAAATCGTGAACCCTTAAGCCTGAACCGTGACCCCGAACCCTAAACCCCGAACCCAGAACCCCAAACCCAGATCCCCAAACCATGAATCCTGAACCCTGAACCCCGAACCCGGAACCATGAGCCCCGAGCCCTGAGCCCTGAGCCTTAAACCGTGAACCCTGAACCCTAAACCCTGAACCTTCAACACTGAACACTGAACCCTGAACCTTGAACCATGAACCCTGAACCGTGAACCCTGAACCAAGAACCCCAAACCCCGAACCCAGAACCCCGAACTCTGAACCCTAAAACCTGAACCCTGAACACTGAACCATGATCCCAGAACCCTGAACCCTGAACCCTGAGCCCTTAGCCCGGAACCCTGAGCCCTGAGCCCAGAACCCTGAACCCTAAACCCTAAACCCTGAAGCCTGAACCCTGAACCCTAAACCATGAACCTGAACCTTGAACCCAGAACCGTGAACCACGAACCCTGAACCCTGAACCCTTAGCCCTGAACTCTGAGCCTTGAGCTATGAACCGTGAACGCTGAACCTTAAACCCTTAACCCTTAACCCTGAACCCTTTACCCTGAACCTTGAACGTTGAACCCTGAACCCTGAACCGTGAACCGTGAACCCTGAACCCCGAACCCTGAACCCTGAAACCCAAACCCTGAACCCTGAACCCCGAACACCGAACACCGAATACCGAACCCCGAACCCTGAGCCCCGAACCCCGAGCCCTGGGCCCCGAACCCTGAGCCCTGAACCCTGAGCCCTGAGCCCTGAGCACTGAACCCTGAACCCTTAACCCTTAACCCTAAACCCTTAATCCTCAACCCTAAACCCCAAACCAAAAACCCCAAACCCCAAACCCAAAACCCTAAACCCTAAACCCCAAACCCACAAGCCTAAACCCTGAACCCCGAACCCCGAACCCTGAACCCTGAACCCCGAACCTCGAACCCCAAACCCCAAACCCTGAACCCTAAATGCTAAACCCCCTAAACCCCCAACCCTGAAGCAAGAACCCTAAACCCTAAACCCTGAACCCTGAACCCTGAGCCCTAAACCCTGAACCCTGAACCCTGAACCGTGAACCCCGAACCATTATCCCTGAACCCCGAACCCTGAACGCCAAACCCTGAACCCCAAACCCTCAACCCCGAACCCTAAACCCCAAACCCCAAACCTTAAACCGTAAACCCTCAACCATCAACCCTAAACCCTGAACCCTAAACCCTGAACCATGACACCTGAACCCTAAACCCTGAACCCTGAGCCCTTAGCCCTGAACCCTGAGCCTGAACCCTGAACCCTGAACCTTGAACCCTGAACCCTGAACGCTGAGCCCTGAGCCCTGAGCCCTGAGCCCGGAGCCCTGAACCCTGAACCATGAACCCTGAACCCTGAACCCGGAACGCTGAACCTTGAACCCTGAACCCTGAACCCTGAACCGTAAACCGTGAACCCCGAACCCCGAACCCAGAACCCCGAACCCCGAACCCCGAACACTGAACCCCGAGCCCTGAGCCCTGAACCCTGAACCACAGTACTAAGCCCTGAACCCTGAACCTTGAACCCTAAACCCTAAACCCTAAACCCTAAACCCTAAACCCCAAACCCCAAACCCCAAACCTTAAACCCCAAACCCTAAACCCTAAACCCTAAACCCTCAACCCTACACCCCAAACCCCAAACCCCAAACCCCAAACACCAAACCCTAAACCCTAAACACCAAACCCTACACCCTAAACCCTAAACCCAAAACGCCAAACTCCAAACCCCATACCCTAAACCCTAAGCCCTAAACCCTAAACCTCGAAACCCGAACCCCGAACCCCGAACCCTGACCCCTGAACCCCCAACCCTGAACCCCAAACCCAAAACCCCGAACCCTGAATCTCGAACCCTGAACTCCGAACCCGAAACACCGAACTCTGAACCCCGAACCACGAACCCCAATCCCTAAACCCTGATCCCTAAACCCTGATCCCTAAACCGTGAACACTGAAGCCTGAACCTTGAACCTTGAAACCTGAACCGTGAACCGTGAACACCGAACCCCGAACCCAGAACCCCGAACCCGGAACACCGAACGCTGAGACCCGAGCCCCGAGCCCTGAGCCTTGAGCCTCGAGCCCTGAACCCTGAACCCTGAGCCTGAACCCTGAGCCCTAAACCCAATACCCTAAATCCCAAACCCCAAACCCCAAAACCTAAACCCTAAACACCAAACCCTAAACCCTAAACCCTAAACCCTCAAACACTAAACCCCAAACCCCAAACCCCAAACCCCAAACCTTAAACCCCAAACCCTAAACCCTCAACCCTAAACCCCAAACCCCAAACCCCAAACCCCAAACGCTAAACCCTAAACCCCAAACCTTACACCCTAAACCCTAAACCTAAAACCGCAAACCCCAAACCCCAAACCCCATACCCTAAACCCTAACACCTAAACCCTAAACCGCGAAACCCGAACCCCGAACCCTGACCCCTGATCCCCAAACCCCGAACCCCAAACCCAGAACCCCGAACCCTGAATCTCGAACCCTGAACTCCGAACCCTAAACACCGAACTCTGAACCCCGAACCCCGAACCCTGATCCCTAAACCCTGATCCCTAAACCCTGAACACTGAAGCCTGAACCTTGAACCGTGAAACCTGAACCGTGAACCGTGAACACCGAACCCCGAACCAAGAACCCCGAACCACGAACAC
>NW_010364502.1:0-2561 GCF_000414095.1 Morus notabilis | reverse complement strand
AAAGCAAAAACCACAAACCCTAAACCCTAAACCCTAAACCCCAAACCCTAAACCCCAAACCCTAAACCCTAAACCCCATACCCCGAAAACCAAACCCTAAACCCTGAAGCTGAAACCCTAAACGCTAAACCCTAAACCCCAAACCCCAAACCCCAAACCCAAAACCCTAAACCCCAAACCCTAAACCCCAAACCCCAAACCCCAAACCCCAAACCCTAAACCCTAAACCAAACCGTAAACCTTATACCCTAAACCCTAGACCCTAAATTCTTGATCGTAAACCCGAAACCCGAAACCCCAAACCCCAAACCCCAAACACTGAACCCCGATCCCTAAACAATGAACCTTAAACACCCTAACCCTGAACCCTAAACCCTGAACTCTGACCCCTACACCCTGAACCCTGAGCCCTGAACCGTGAACCCTGAACCCTGAACCCTGAACCATAAACCCTGAACTGTGAACCGTGAACCCCGAACCGTGAACCCCAAACCCCGAATGCTGAACCCTGAACCCTGAACCCCAAACCCCAAACCCTAAACCTTAAACCTTCAACTCTGAAAGCCTGGAGCCCGAACCCTGAACCCTGAACCCTGAACCCTGAACCATGAACCCTGAACCCTGAACCGTGACCCTGAACCCCGAACCCTAAACCCTAAACCCTGAACCCCAAACCCAGAACCCCAAACCCAAATCCCCAAACCCTAAACACTGAACCCTAAACCCCGAACCCGAACCCCGAGCCCTGAGCCCAGATCCCTGAACCCTTATCCGTGAACCCTGAACCCTGAACACTGACCCCTAAACCCTGAACACTGAAGCCTGCACCTTGAACCTTGAACCCTGAACCGTGAACCGTGAACCCCGAACCCCGAACCCCAAACCCCGAACCCCGAACCCAGAACCCTAAACACCGAACCTTGAGCCCAAAGCGCCGAGCCCAGAGCCCTGAACCCTGAACCCTGAGCCCTGAAACCTGAACCCTGAGCCCTGAGCCCTGAGTGCTGAGCCGTGAGCCCTGTACCCTGAACCCTGAACCCTGAACCCTAAACCCTAAACCCTAAACCCCAAACCCCAAACCCAAAACCCCAAACCCTAAACCCTAAACTCTAAACCCCAAACCCTAAACCCTAAACCCTAAACCCCAAACCCTAAACCCTAAATCCTAAACCCTAAACCCAAAATGCCAAACCCCAATCCCTAAACCCCAAACCCTAAACCCTAAACCCTGAACCCCGAGCCGTGAACCGTAAACCCCTTAAACCCCCAAAACCCCCAACCCTGAACCCAGAAACCTGAACCCTGAGCCCTGAACCCTAAACCCTGAGCCGTGAACCGTGAACCCTCATCCCTGAACCCTGAACCCTGAACCGTGAACCCTGAACCCTGAACCCTGAACCGTGAACCCTGAACCCTGAACCCTGAACCCCAAACTCCAAACCCCAATCCCCGAATCCCAATCCCCGAACCCCAAACCCTAAACCCTCTAAACCCCCAAACCCTGAACCCTGAACCCTAAACCCTGACCCCTGAGCCCTGAACCATGAACCCTGAACCCTGCACCCTAAACCCTGACTCCTGAGCCATGAACCCAGAACCGTGAACCGTGAACCGTGAACCCTGAGCCGTGAACCCCGAACCCCGAATGTCAAACCCTGAACCCCGAACCCCAAACACCAAACCCCAAACCCTAAACCCTCGACCCTCAACCCTCAACCCACAACCCTCAACCCTAAAACCTTAGCCCTGCACCCTGAGCCATGAGCCTTGAGCCCAGAACCCTGAACCCTGAACCATGAACCCTGAACCCTGAACTGTGACCCGGAACCCCGAACCCCAAACCCTGAACCCAGAACCCCAAACCCAGATACCCAAACCCTGAATCCCGAACCTCGAACCCCGAACCCTAAACACTGAACCCCGAGCCCCGAGCCCTGAGCCCTGAGCCCTAAACTGTGAACCCTCAACCCTCAACCCTCAACCCTGAACACTGAAGCCTAAACCATGAACCTTGAACCTTGAACCGTGAACCCTGAACCCCGAACCCCGAACCCCGAACCCTAAGCCCCGAACACCGAACACCGAGCCCCGAGTGCTAAGCCCAGAACATGGTGGGGAAAGGCGGATCGTGTATAACAAAAATTTTAATAAAACTTTTGAGATACTCTATAAATTATATTAATTTATGCACGAATAAATTAATCGCATTAATTCACATCAAGAACTCAATCCAGAAAAATACCGGGAAGCTGACTCGGATGATAACTTGAGTTCTTTGACCACGAACAGTCCTTGCTCCAAGTTTTGTGTTTAGAATACCAAAGTCTTCCACGTCAATTCCTTGATTCCACGTAGACGTGTGTGTGGGTACACGTGAGACAAAACAGGTTTCTTAAACACTCGAATTTCCACAAACACCAACGCATGCACGATGTGGAATTTTGGAGAAAAATTATTTGCTCTCTTTTTGCTATGAGAAATTTGGCCACACCTTAACTCATAGGGCTGGAACTATTTTCAAAAAATTGTGTCCACAATTTTCTATCATTCTCATATTTAAA
>NW_010364501.1:2397-2676 GCF_000414095.1 Morus notabilis | reverse complement strand
TTATTTTTATTGCTTCCTTCATGATAATGAGTTTGAAACAGGGTCACTATCCCTAGGTGTGAGCTCTGATACTGGAAATTGTTATAGAAATATTGCTACTTATGTGAAAATATATAATAGGGGCAATGAGATAAGGAATTTTTTTAAAAGTAAAATCGAAATTAAATGTAACGTCTTAGATTATAATTAGTCATTTAAGAAAAATTTAAAAAAAGTTTTTAGTAGTGAGAGTTAGTTGAACTTCTTTATTTTATTTCAAAAAACATGAAAAGGATTTTT
>NW_010364501.1:0-974 GCF_000414095.1 Morus notabilis | reverse complement strand
TTATTATTATTATTATTATTATTATTATTATTATTAAATCATGGCTTCAATAATGTCTCAAAAGTAGAAACAGTCATAACCTCTCATACACAATAACTATCCATGTTCATAAAAAATATATAATTGGTAATTCATTGAAATGTAATAATTTAGTAATCAAATTCTTTGTACATCCGATCTTTGCGTGTTTTTTAGTCTTTTCAAAACATGTTTTAATTGTGTTAAAATTAAGAGGTGTTGATATTTGTAGATTTTGTAAGTATCATCTGGAAGATTGTTGAGTTATTGAGCATAATTATTATTTTACAGTGATAATAGGCGTACTAATTTTAAAGATGAACCACTTTAATTCCTAGAAGTTTTTCTGTGTGTTTATTTTTATTGCTTTTGCTTCCTTCATGATAATTAGTTTGAAACAGGGTCACTGGCCCTAGGTGCGAGCTCTGTTACTGGAAATTGTTAGAGAAATCTTGTTACTTATGTGAAAATATATAATAGGGGCAATGAGATAAGAGATTTTTTTAAAAGTAAAATCGAAATTAATTGTAACGTTTTAGATTATAATTAGTCATTTAAGAAAAATTTAATAAAAATTTTTAGTAGTAAGAGTTAGTTGAACTTCTTTATTTTATTTCAAAAAACATGAAAAGGATTTTTGGTAAATAAAACAAGAAAAGGTTGTTACTATCATTATGAATTTTTTGGCCAATGCAATTATGAATACATGTTAAGTTCGTAAAAAATAATATAAATAGAATAGACTTGTCCTTCATATGCACATGGGTTGTAATAAGTGGTGGAGACAGCCTTTCATTTTAAGTGGGGCATGTCTAAATTTACGCAAATTTCCACTAAAATTGTAATCATCATCATGATCTATTTGGACCACGAAGATAACGCGTATTTTTATTTTTTCTTTATTTTGGGAATTATCATTTGTACTTTTTTTCCTAAAGGAATTATCATTTGTATGT
>NW_010364500.1:0-470 GCF_000414095.1 Morus notabilis | reverse complement strand
TTTTTTTTGGCTAATGAGAGAAACGACATGTCGTTTTACCAAAACAACAATAACTTTCTAACTTATAGATGACACATCATTTTTTATAGGATGCAAAATGACATGTCATTTTTACCTTCCTGACCTCTAAAACTGTATAAACGGACCCGATCCGATCCGTGACCCGACCCGCATGAAAATAAGCTCTGGTTGTCCATTTTTGATGTTTTTAGATGGGGTTTGCTTCAAATTTCATTCTCTTTAGTTTTCAAACATCAATTTCACTAAAAAAAACCATTGAAAACAAATTTTCATGAAGAGCATGAACGTGCAACAAACTCAAAAAAGAAAGGAAAAAAAACTACAACTTCAAATCCAATAAGATTTGCTCTGATACCATTTGCTAGAAATAATGGGTGCGTTTGGAATCTATTTCAAAATAATTTTATTTTGTGTATAAAAATAAAAATGAAAACGTTTTCAATCTCATG
>NW_010364499.1:0-531 GCF_000414095.1 Morus notabilis | reverse complement strand
TTAGTCCATAAATGGATTTTTGCAATTCACAAACCTTTTCTTCTTAACCTTTTTCAATGAATCCATCTGGTTGTGCCTTATAAATGCGCTCATCCAGGTTGCCATTCAGAAAAGCTGTCTTCACATCCATCTGCCAGATTTCATAATCTAAGGCAGCAGCAATGGATAGAAGAATGCGGATGGATTTAAGCATAGCCACCGGAGAGAAGGTATCCTCATAGTCAATTCCTTCTTTCTGGGTGTAGCCCTTGGCTACTAGTCTTGCTTTGAATGTCTCTACATTCCCATCTGGACCCCTCTTCTTCTTGTAGATCCATTTACACCCTACGGGTTTTACCCCTTCAGGAGGATCTACCAGAGTCCATACGCCATTTTTATACATCGATTGTATTTCGGCATTCATGGCTTCATGCCATAGGTTTGCTTCAGAACTTACCATAGCCTGCGAGTAGGAGACAGGTTCATCAACGTCTAAATCTAAAACTGCAGTCAATGCATCTCCATAAGACATATACCTATCTGGTTGTCTCA
>NW_010364498.1:3978-7732 GCF_000414095.1 Morus notabilis | reverse complement strand
AAGGGGGTAATTTTCTTCATGCTAGATAATGCCCCTATCAAGGCTTCTCTGTTGGTTATGTCTGTTGTTGCGGCAACAACTTCCCCATACTTTGCGAGCCACTCTTTTAATGACTCGTTTGACTTCTGGTATATTGTTGTCAAATTCTACTTTGGATGGACATATTTTTTCACTCCCATAAACTGGAGGGAAAATGTTTCCTTCAACTCGTCCCAGCTTGAGATGGAGTTTGGTTTTAGCGTTCGAAACCATCTCCAGGCAGAGTCCGTTAGATGGTTTCGGAAGGCTCGGCACATGATCTCCTCGGCATATCTATGCAAGAGCATATGCCCTGTGTACATTTCTAGGTGATCATCGGGATTGCCTCTACCATCATATGGTGGGATCGAGGGTGACCTGTATTTATCGGGGAGGTGGCGCCATAATTTCCTCGGTAAACGGGTGGTCGTGCTTCCGGCTAGGTATGATGTCGATGTTCACCACCTCTGCCACTCGCCCTATATTTTTCTTTAGGCCGGCGACATTGCCCGTGAGCTTTTGCTCTAGGCTGGCCATGCGCTCCATAATGGCTAGTGCCTCCTCCGTAGAGATTGCTGAACCAGCTCCTCTCGACGCCTCGGCCCTTTGTGCATTAGGTTCGCCTTTTGCCCGTCCGCCCACTTGCACCGATCCCGCATCTCCTAGAAGGTTTCTACTTGGGTTCTGAGGTGGCACTGCGGGGTTTCCCAGGCCTCTGACTATTTGGTTCTCAGTAGCTCGGAGTCCGGCGGCCCTTAGACGACTGCCGGTGGATTGGGAGGGCCGAGGCCTGGGATCACCTATAAGATTTTCACCATCCCCGATTCCTTCTGGGATATCTTGGCGGTCACCGAGGTTGTGGTTTCCAGCCACGCCAGCTTCTATCGGTCTTGGGACGTCTTCCAGAGGCGGCATCGAGTTTCTTCCATCCAAGCGCTCAACTACAGTCATCAGTCCCCGCACTAGGTCGGTCAGGGTAGTGAGCTAGGCCTGCATTTGTACAGGGTCTGGTTGCGGTATGTCTGGGGGTGGGGCTCCATTTCTAAACGGAGGTAGGACTTCTTCCATCCTGTCGTTTGCCGGATGTGCGGTAGTTTCTTCCATCTGGTTGCCTTGGTTGATGGCCTCGATTCTTCTTCTTAGAGGCATGTCAACAAACGTACGAACCAGAGACTCTGGGTTCGTTCCCCAGTGGAGTCGCCAATTGTTGACGGCTAAATTCCGTCAACAGAAATACGCCGGGTTACCCGCTGGTATCCCGTTGGGTTACCGGCTGGAAATTAACAGTATATCTGTAATCAAGCTATGAAGTGTTTATTGTGTTTGGTAAGCAGGAGTATAACACTTAAATGAGAGGACACACGAGACGTATAGTGGTTCACTCTGTTAATGAATAGCTACATCCACTTATGTATGATATATTTCTCTTGGACTCCTTACAATTTACATGCATGTATATTCTCTATATGGTCTAATGCTCGAGAGATCCTCCTTTGTGTATGGGGCTTTGCCCCTTTTATAGCTCAAGCTTCCTTCGTGGGTGGTTTTCCTTCGTATATAGAAGTACTCGAGTGTCCTACCTTTCTAGGCTAAGATCGTAGCCGACTAATCATTTTTTGAATTGTTCACTCAGCCAATAGGTCTTCTATTACGGCTCTGTGGATTCTTGTAATCCCTCAGTGCCCACTACAGGGCAGTTTTGGGGTTTGCAATTAATGCCGTATTGCAGACGTCTCCCACCCCTAGACGCAACTTGTGATGTCAGGCTTCTTTCTAAAGAGCGTTCCCCTCGGCGTTTGTGCCGCGCAGACCTTATGTCCTTTCTGATAGTTGACCCTTTCCGAAGGTTGTTGCATAAGTTCGACGGCACAATTGGTCGACGCCCTAATTTGGGCCTTTCTTTGCAGCGTCAAGGGTAGTTGAACTCCAGGCGTCGAGGGTTGCCACCTCTTAAGGGAAAATAGGGTCACGTGTCATGCTGTCACCGTTCCACATGATACCCACACTTTCCCACACAACAGAGACCAACGCCCCCTCTAATATATTGTAAATACAAATAGAAAAATACTACTTGACCTTACTCTATCCTCTATTATTTATTTATTTTAACAAAAAAGTTTAAGTGAAACTAATTCAAAATTCAAATGATAAAATGAGAGCTTTCAAAATTTATATTTCTCATCTTTTTACCATAAGGTTTAACAAAAAAATTTAGGTGAGACTAATCTAAAATATAAGGAATAAAATGAGAGTGTTTAAAATTTTAATAGATACAATGCAAATAACTTAAAATTAAGGTCACTTGTAAAAATAACTTAAATAATAAAATTATCGGGAATTTACTTGGTAGGATAAGGAAAAATAAATTATCAATTGTTTTTATTTTTTAACCGTTAGATATTCCTATTATCATACTTGCCGAAAAGAGGTCAGATGGCATGACATATGAAATGAAGTTGATACCCTTCTAGAATTTGATTCTCAAACCAGGAATTGAATACAATTATTGACTACTCGTGTGGTGGAGCATTGCAATCTAGGGGCTCTTACTTGTTCAAAGTTTCAAACCAAGAACTTATGATGCCGTCAACTGAGGACCACTACTAGTAGCTGCTTGCTTGACCCCACTTAGCCATTTAACAATTAATTAGTCTGCTCTCATGATCTTATCAAGAGTGCTTCTCTCTCTCTCTCTCTCTCTAAATAAGGATTATCACTTGACAGTTCGGTCTCCCATTTTCATGATCAAATCTTTTACAAAAACTGATTTTTAATAATTTGAATGTCCTTCTAGAAGCCTTTAGAAGAGCTTTCTCAAGAATTCATATTATACTTTTTATTGGTAAATTTATGGCTCGTTTAGTTCGCTGATTCGAGTTTTTAATTTGAGTTAAGATGTGCTTTTATGTTAGTGCTTTTTACTATAGCAAAAAAGTTAGATGTGATTGTTTCTGAGAGCTTTTTACTGTAACAAAACTCGAATCAGCGAAATGAACGGGGCCTAAATATCATTATAAACGGTCTTAATTCTGGTACCTATTTGACAAATATATTATTTTTGTATTTTCGTGTAACATCATTCATAAAGATGTGTAAACACTTAATTTATTTAGACATAACATTCACAGGGTGTGTTTGATTGGGTGAAAATAAAATGAATAAAATGGAATGAAATTCAAGTTTGATGTTTGGTTGGATTTATAAGAAAAAAATTGTTATTCAAAAGGAATGGTCATTCACCCATTTTGGGTGAATCATCATTCCTTCCTCACATAGGAGTGATAGTCATTCCAAGTTATTTTCTTTGCTTTTTTCCATAATTACCATTTAATATTATAATATAATTAAAATATACTACATAGTAGTTATATCTTATAATATTGTAATATAATATAAAATAAAAATACTATAATATAATATAGTTATAATAATATAATAATTAATTTATAATATAGTTATAAATTATAATATATTTATTTAATATTTTATAATAATATATAATATATTGTAACGTAATTATATCTTATAATATAATATATAATAATATTACAATATAATATAATATAGTTGTAATATTTTAACAAATAATACCATAATTATACTAATAATTCTAATATTATTATTCATTATAGTGCATTATAATTATAATATATTTATTGTACATAATATAATAATAATTATATATTATATTGTAATTATATATATATATATATATAATATTATAGTTATAATATAA
>NW_010364498.1:0-3534 GCF_000414095.1 Morus notabilis | reverse complement strand
TTGTACTTTTTAATTATATTATAACTGAAATATTATTATTTCTTATTATAATATGTTTTATAATATTATAATTATATTAACCATTTTAATTATATTATTATATTCTATATCCTAATTATATAATATATTATATAAGAATAATTTTATTATATTATATTACATTTTATATATTATATTAATTATATTGATACATAAAATATTAATATTATATATAATATAAGGGTAATTTTGTCAATATGAAAATATTCATGTTCTATTCCATAGTATTTTTAAAATTATAACCAAACAAATGAATCGATTTTCTTTTCCATTCCATTGTCATTACCATTCTCATTCTCATTACTATTATCATTCCCCCACTGTAACTAAACGCATCCTCAATGTTATATATATTGGACTACGTTTTTTAAATTAATTTGGTTAGATGTAACACCCTCAATGTTATATATATTGGACTACGTCTTTTAAATGTTACATGAAAGCGAATTAAATGTTACACACATGAACGATGCTATATGGACATATAAAAAATTTACACATATCTAACTGGTTCAACGCCGGACTTAAAACAATTCTTATTATTATATCAGTCTTTTGAAAATAATATTGTTTTCAAATAATTATTGAAAAGTAACTTTTTGGTTGTCTTATGAGACTTTATATAGTGCTTTATATAATCTATGGCTAAACGACTACTAATAATGACCACCGTTGAATAAAAATTAATATTTTTTCTTTTTGTCCGAATGGACTCTTTTGTCATGGCACAACTTAAATAAAAATTGGTAAATCTTGAATCCTTTCGCTATATATTCACATAGTATGTTTGAATTTTGATACGTACTTTTGTCTTTTAGAATGACCTTTTGCACGGGATCTAGAAGGATTAATTTTGGCTCAACAAGCAATGGCAAGAAAGAAGAAAAATTGATTATAATATATTCTAAACCTATATGGCATTCTTTTCTGATGTGTTTTTTTTTTTTTTTTTTGTGATTCTTTTCTGATGTGTATTTGACCATTCACAAAAATGGATACAAATCTAATCATACCGATTGATAAAAATGCTGAAGACAGATCTCACGTGTAGTGGAAGTATTCCATCGATGATTCTTCCAGAGAGAGAAGAGAGAGAGAGAGATGGAAGGTTTTCCAGATTTAATTTATTTTATCTGCAATACATGTACGTAACGATTTCAATGGATTTCAAGATCTTATAACTAAAATTTTTGAGAAAAATGTTCTTTTGTAAGATATATATATATAGACACACACGTATGTATGTATGTATAATAGAGATGAATGAAGATCTTATGATCTAAAAAACTGCTTAATATATATCAGCGAGATCATTTTTCATATCCTCTCACAAATTTCTTCTTTTGTCTTTTCTTCTAAATTCTAATATAATTTATTTCGTCTTTTCTTCCAGAAGCTTGGTAGATGCAGCCTGCACAATTGGCTGCTACGTACATGGATCTGTTGCAAATTGATAATATATATTTGTGGCAAAATATATTAATAATATTAGAGTCAACTTGAAAAGATACCAAACGGATTATACACATACTTTATAATTAACTTGATTAAACATGCTTTTATGCGAGTCTAAACTGAGCATAAATATATTAACCGTAGAAGACCAAAAAGTACTTGGATATGTAGGAGTCGGTCTTTTATAAAAGAAGAGTGTACTGTTAAAAAAAAAATAGTAGAAAATAGGCCAATATGAAAACTTTAAGAAAGTATATAGGTCAATTTTTAGTTATAGAAATTAATAGGCCATAACTTGTCAAGTTATGGTTCATAACCAGATAAGTTAGGGATAAACTTGTCAAGTTATAGTTCATAGCCAGACAAGTTCTGGACAAAAACTGTGAATAACTTGTCAAGTTATGGTTCATAACCAGACAAGTTATTGACGAAAATAGTAATTTGGCCTATTTATTAACTTATGTAAACTATTGGCCTATTAATTTTAATTCATCTCAAGTCTTGGCCTATTTCTCTCTCTCTCCCTTAAAAAAAACATAATTTCAATTAATTGGACTTTTTAAGAAAGAGAATTTCAATTTTAAAAGGTGAACCTATTAAGTAAATGGCTTAATATCTTTATAAATTAATGATTATTTTGTATGTAAAAAAAAATGCGGACTCGATCGGGTTCATTTTTATTTTTTATATACATAATTCAGAAGGCTTCTTATAAAGAGGAAAGACATCTTTATATTTTTAACCATTCTATTCAAAATTTTGCATGGTCTAATAATTAAGTTAATGACGGCAAGCTTGACGAGTGTGTTCACATTCATTCTATGATTAAGGTGTAACGAGTATTCTTTTTATTTGAGTACAGCTTATTCCATAGGGGGTCAATTTGATCAACTCTATCCTTCGTTGCCTCAAGTCCCTAAAAAGTGGATTTGAGTTTATTAAAGGATTATAAATTACAAAAATTTCTCTTAAATTATACCTTTTATAAGACTTAGACTCTCAATTTTTTAAAACATAATATACATTTTCTCTAAACAATGAAACGTTAATAAAACAATCCTCCCTCTTATGTTTTTAATGGAAATTAACATTTAGTTTTTTATTTTAGTAACTCTTTGTTTTTGAAATTTAGTTTCAATTTAAAACTAATTTTAATTTAAACTTTCATTTACAAAACGTTCATTATTTATTGAATGTATGTTAAAAACTTTAAGAACTTTTTTGGTAGGATTAAAAAATATATGAAGTTTTTGGAACATTTTTTTTTCCCACGTCAAAAACAATTTAATGAAAAATAAAGAGCTTTTAGTTATGTGAGGTGAGGGATTTATTATATCACTGGGGAGTGAAGAAGATTTATTTTCTTTTCTTTTATTTTATTATATTACATGTAAGCAGATTTATTTTGTTTTATATTGTATAACAAAAACTGTTATTTATATGACACTTATCAAAACTGTTAGATTTCTTAACGGGGAGGTTTTTTATTAACGTGTCAAGAGAATTGATGTAACATTTTAAAAATCAATAAGTAAAGCATTATAAGGGGTATAATTTAAGTGGAATTTTTATACATAAGTAATCCTTTATTAAAGATTGTCATTTTAATTAATAAGTAGAGATTGTATCTACTTACACTACAAGAAACAGGGTTATTACCAATGACGCAAAGTCGTTGCAAAAAACACAAAATCGTCACAAATATTATTTTTGCGACCACTTATCGCCGCAAACATGTCGTCGTAATTGATTCGTTACAAAAAAAATTTGGGACGACATGTCGTCATCACAATTACATTTGCGACGACCGTCGTCGCAATTACATTTGCGACAACCGTCGTCGCAAATGATTCACTGCAATTATTTCGTTGGTTGCATCGTCAAGATGACATGACAATAATTAATTACGACAACAATTCACAATTTGTGTCGTTGCAAAAAATTGAGAATTAACCGACGTGGCATTAAATTTTTTACGACCACATTTATCGTTGCAAATAGTATTTTTATTTTTTATTTATTTTTTTCTCATTTTAATAA
>NW_010364497.1:938-1251 GCF_000414095.1 Morus notabilis | reverse complement strand
AAAACTTTTCACCATTCCCGTGGCAGTCGTAGATCGCGATGAGAGCATCTATCTAATGGCTGATGGCCCCGTTACGACACCAAAAGTTTCACCGTTCTCATGGCAGTTGTAGATCACGAAGAGAGCTTCGATCAAACCGCTGATGGGCCCCATTTCAACACCAAAAGTTGTCGCCGTTCCCGTGGCGGTTGTAGGGCGCGAAGAGAGCTTCGATCTAACGCTCGATGGGCCCCGTTAGGACACCAAAAGTTTTCGCCGAAAACGTGGCAGCAATAGATCGTGAAGAGAGGTTCGATCTAACGGCTGATGGGCC
>NW_010364497.1:378-823 GCF_000414095.1 Morus notabilis | reverse complement strand
CCCTGGCGGCGGTAGAGCGCGAAGAGAGCTTCGATCTAACGGCTGATGGCCCCGTTACGATGCCAACAGTTGTTGCCGTTCCCGTGCTAGTTGTAGGGCGTGAACGGAGCTTTGATCTAACGGTTGATGGGCCCCGTTACGACACCAAAAGTTTCACCGTTCCCGTGGCAGTTGTAGATCACGAAGAGAGCTTCGATCAAACAGCTGATGGGCCCCATTTCAACACCAAAAGTTGTCGCCATCCCCATGGCGGTTGTAGGGCGCAAAGAGAGCTTCGATCTAACACCCGATGGGCCCCGTTAGGACACCAAAAGTTTTCACCGAAAATGTGGCAGTTGTAGATCGCGAAGCGAGGTTCAATCTAACGGCTTATGGGCCCCATTACGATACCGAAAGTTGTCATCGTTTCCGTGCCATTCGTAGATCGCGAAGAGAGCTTCTTCGA
>NW_010364497.1:0-246 GCF_000414095.1 Morus notabilis | reverse complement strand
GGCGGTGGTAAGGCGCGAAGAGAGCTTCGATATAACGTCTGAGGGGCCGGCCCCGTTACGACACCAAAGGTTGTCCCCGTTGTCGTGGAAGTTCTAGAGCGCGAAAAGAGCCTCGATATGACGGATGATGGGCCCCGTTACGACACCAAAAGATCTCGCCATTCCCGTGGCGGTTGTCGAGCGCAAACAGAGATTATTTCTATCGGTTGATAGGCGCCGTTACACAACAAAAGTTTTGAGCGTTCC
>NW_010364496.1:553-1757 GCF_000414095.1 Morus notabilis | reverse complement strand
GTTGTCCCCATTCCCGTGGCAGTTGTAGAGCACGAAGAGAGTTTCGATAAGACGGATGATGGGCCCCGTTACGACACCAAAAGATGTCACCTTTCCCCTGGCGATTGTAGAGCACGAACAGAGATTAGATACATCGGTTGATGGGCGCTGTTACACACCAAAAGTTTTGAGCGTTCCTTTGGCCAATGTAGATTGCGAAGAGAGCTTCAATCTAACGGCTAATGGGGACCGTTACGACATAAAAATTTGTGACGGTTTTTGTGGCGGTTGTAGAGGGTGAAGAGAGCTTTGATCTGACGGATTATGGGCCTCTCTAGGACTCCAAAAGTTTTCACCGTTCCCGTGCTGTTCGTAGATCGCGATGAGAGCTTCGATCTAACGGCTGATAGGCCTTGTTACGACACCAAAATTTTGCCATTCCCGTGGTAGTTGTAGATCACGAAGAGAGCTTCGATCAAACCGCTGATGGGCCCCATTTCAACACCAAAAGTTGTCGCCGTTCCCGTGGCGGTTGTAGAGTGAGAAGAGAGCCTCGATCTGACGGATTAAGGGCCCCGTTACGACACCAAAAGTTGTCGCCGTTCCCGTGGCGGTTGTAGAGTGAGAAGAGAGCCTCGATCTGACGGATTAAGGGCCCCGTTACGACACCAAAAGTTGTCGCCGTTCCCGTGGCGGTTGTAGAGTGAGAAGAGAGCCTCGATCTGACGGATTAAGGGCCCCGTTACGACACCAAAAGTTGTCGCCGTTCCCGTGGCGGTTGTAGAGTGAGAAGAGAGCCTCGATCTGACGGATTAAGGGCCCCGTTACGACACCAAAAGTTGTCGCCGTTCCCGTGGCGGTTGTAGAGTGAGAAGAGAGCCTCGATCTGACGGATTAAGGGCCCCGTTACGACACCAACATTTGTCGCCCTTCCCGGGGTGGTTGTAGAGCGCGAAGAGAGCTTCGATCTAACGCCCCATTGGCCCCGTTAGGGCACCAAAAGTTTTCACCGAAAACATGGCAGTTGTAGATCGTGAAGATAGGTTCGATCTAACAGTTGATGGGCCCCGTTACGACACCAACATTTGTCGCCCTTCCCGGGGTGGTTGTAGAGCGCGAAGAGAGCTTCGATCTAACAGCTGAGGGGCCCCGTTTCGACACCAAACGTTGTCACCATTCTAGTGGCGGGGGGGGAAGGAGAAAAGAAGTTCGAATAAAACCCTAA
>NW_010364496.1:0-211 GCF_000414095.1 Morus notabilis | reverse complement strand
GTTCCCGTGGCAGTTGTAGAGCACGAAGAGAGCTTCGATATGACGGATGATGGGCCCCGTTAAGACACCAAAAGATGTCACCGTTCCCATGGCGATTGTAGAGCGCGAACAAAGATTAGATCTATCGGTTGATGGGCGCTGTTACACACCAAAAGTTTGAGCGTTCCTTCGGCCAATGTAGATTGCGAAGAGAGCTTCGATCTAACGGCTA
>NW_010364495.1:0-200 GCF_000414095.1 Morus notabilis | reverse complement strand
ATGGGCCGGCCCCATTACGACACAAAAAGTTGTCGCTACATTCGTGGCGTTTGTAGAGGGGGAAGAGAGCTTTGATCTGACGAATTATAGGACCCGTTACGACATAAAAAGTTGTCGCCGTTCCTATGCCAGTTGTAGATCGCAAAGACATCTTCGATCTAATGGCTGATGGTGCCCGTTACGACACCAAAATTTGTCGC
>NW_010364494.1:0-502 GCF_000414095.1 Morus notabilis | reverse complement strand
GCTCTCTTCGCGCCCTACCACCGCCACTGGAACGGTGACAACATTTGGTTTTGAAACGAGGCCCATTAGCCGTTAGAGAGAAGCTCTCTTCGCGCTCTACAACGGCCCCAGGATGGGCGACAAATTTTGGTGTCGTAACGGGCACCATCAGCCGTTAGATCGAAGCTCTCTTCGCGATCTACAACTGGCACAGGAACGGCGACAACTTTTTATATCGTAACGGGTCCCATAATCCGTCAGATCAAAGCTCTCTTCCCCGACTACAACCACCACGAATTTAGCGACCACTTTTTGTGTCGTAACGGGGCCAGCCCATTAGAGGTGATATCGAAGCTCTCTTCATGCTCTACCACCGCCACCATAATGGTGACAACGTTTGGTGTCGAAATGGGGCCCATCAACCATTAGATCGAAGCTCTCTTTGCGCTCTACAACCGCCCCGCAAAGGGCGATAAATGTTGGTGTCGTAAAGGGGCCCATCAACCGTTAGATTAAAGAAGCT
>NW_010364493.1:3352-4195 GCF_000414095.1 Morus notabilis | reverse complement strand
CTGAGCCCTGAGCCCTGAGCCCTGAACCCTGAACCGTGAATCGTGAACCCTGAACCCTGAACCCTGAACCTTGAACACTGAACCCTGAACCGTGAACCGTGAACCCCGAAACCCGAACCCCAAACCCAGAACCCTGAACCCCGAACCCCGAACATCGAACCCCGAACCCTGAGCCCCGAGCCCAGAATCCTGAGCCCCGAATCCCGATCCCTGAGCCCCGAGCCCTGAGCCCTGAACCCTGAACCACAGCACCGAGCCCTGAACCCTGAACCACAGCACTGAGCCCTGAACCCTGAACCCTGAACCCTAAACCCTAAACCCTTAACCCTAAACCCTTAACCCCAAACCCCAAACCCTAAACCCCAAACCCCAAACTCCAAACCCCAAACCCTAAACCCCAGACCCAAAACCACAAACCCCAAACCCTAAACCCTAAACCCAAAACCACAAACCCTAATCCCCAAAACCCAAACCCCAAACCCTAAACCCTAAACCCCGAACCTCGAACCCCGAACGCTGAACCCCGAACCCTGAACCCTAAACTCCGAACCCTAAACCCTAAACCTTAAACCCAAAACCCCCTAAACCCCCAGAAACCTAAACCCTGAACCCTGAATCCTGAACCCTCAACCCCGAATTGTTAACCCTGAACACTGAACCCGGAACCATGAACCCTGAACCGTGAATCGTGAACCCCGAACCTCAAACCCCGAACCCTGAAACCTGAACGCCGAACCCTGAACCCCGAACCCCAAACCCCGAACCCTAAACCCAAAACCCAAAACCCTAAACCCTAAACCCTAAACCCTAAACCCTAAACCCTAAACCCTAAACCCTAAACCC
>NW_010364493.1:0-2650 GCF_000414095.1 Morus notabilis | reverse complement strand
CCAAACCCCAAACACTAAACCCCAAACCCTAAACCCCAAACCTTAAACCCCAAACCCAGAACCACGAACCCCGAACCCCGAACCCTGAAGCCCGAACCCGGAACATTAACCCCGAACACCGAACCCCGATCACCGAACCCTGAGCCCCGAGCCCCAAGCCCTGAGCCCTGAGCCCTAAGCCCTGAGCCCTGAACCCTGAACCCTGAACCCTAAACCATGAAACGTAAACCCCAAACCCCAAACCCTAAACCCAGAACCCTGAACTCGGAACCCAGAACCCTAAACCCTGAACCGTGAACCTTAAACCCCAAACCCCAAACCCAAACCATGAAACGTAAACCCCAAACCCCAAACCCTAAACCCAGAACCCTGAACTCGGAACCCAGAACCCTAAACCCTGAACCGTGAACCTTAAACCCCAAACCCCAAACCCAAAACCCTGAGACATGAGCCCTGAACCCTGAACCCTGCACCCTGAACCTCGAACCATGAACCGTGAACCCCGAACCCCAAACCCCGAATCCTGAATCCTGAATACCGAACCCTGAACCCTGAACATTTTCACCAGTTAATTCCTTAAGTACAAGCCTGCTTCTAGGCTTCATATTCTTCATAAAATCCTCTTTCAGAAAATGAGCATTCGTGCTAACGAATGTTTTCTGATCAGTAGGACTATAGAAGATGTAGCCTTTTGTCCCTTTAGGATATCCTACAAACAGGCATAATTCTGAACGACTGGCTAGCTTACCAGTCTTCTTTCTAAGCACATGTGCTAGGCAACCCCATATTCTGGTGTGGCCAAGAGATGACTTCTTGCCACTCCATCTTTCATATGGAGTTCCAGGCACTGCTTTAGATGGAACTTGGTTCAGAATATATGCTGCTGTTTCCAAAGCATATCCCCAAAAGGAATCTGGAAGGGATGAGTAACTCATCATTGATCTAACCATATCTAATAGAGTTCGGTTCCTTCTTTCTGACACGCCATTCTGCTGTGGAGTACCTGGCGCAGTCAGTTGAGAAAATATGCCTTTTTCCTTAAGAAAGTCTTCGAACTCTCCTAGCAAGTATTCACCACCACGATCAGATCGTAGTGTTTTGATCTGTTTGTCTAATTGTTTTTCAACCAATGCCTTGAATTCTTTGAACTTTTCAAAGGTTTCAGACTTTTGACGCATTAGATAAATATGACCAAAACGAGAATAGTCATCTGTGAAGGTTATGAAATATTCATATCCTCCTCTTGCTTGGATATTAAATGGCCCACATACATCACTATGTATGAGTTCTAGGCATTCATCAGCTCTATTACCCTTTGCTGAAAAGGGTCTCTTGGTCATTTTTCCTTCTATGCAGGATTCACATGTAGGTAGTGCGCCTACACTTAAGGTTTGTAAGGGACCGTCTCTTACCAACCTTTTGATCCTGTCAAGGCTAATATGTCCAAGACGTAGATGCCATTTATAGGTTTGATCTGTTGGGTCTAACCTCAATCTTTTACTATCCCTAATTGAATCATTATTCAATTCAGTATCATAAATCATTGGGATAATTGGTTTGACGTAGAACAGATTGTTTATCATGACTGTAGAAGTAATCATGAAACCATTCTTAAGAATTTGAATAACATCATTATTAAATCCTAAAGAATATCCTTGCTCAACCAAACGAGCTACAGAAATAAGGTTTTTCCCAAAAACTGGGACATAATAAACATTGTTCAAAATAATGAAACTATTCTCAAAAACTAATTTAATACTTCCAACTGATGTTGCTGATACTGATGCTCCGTTCCCCCAGCGAAAGTTAAACTCGCCCTTGCTAAGCCTTTTGCTTTCCCTGAACCCCTGCAGAGAACAACAAACATGATTAGTGGCTCCAGAGTCTACAATCCAAGAAAAAGTAGAGTCAGCCACAAAACAGGCTTCGGTAACAAGTAATGTACCTTTAGCTTTAAC
The DNA here is from genome assembly GCF_000414095.1 of Morus notabilis. Taxonomy (NCBI): domain Eukaryota; kingdom Viridiplantae; phylum Streptophyta; class Magnoliopsida; order Rosales; family Moraceae; genus Morus; species Morus notabilis. The sequence goes on along the minus strand of NW_010364493.1, from coordinate 692 downwards.
CTCCTTGGGGTAAGTAGGACAGTTGCACTTCCAGTGGCTAGCTAATCTGCCAAGGGGGCATTTGTTCCAGCCGGTTTCTTCTTGTTGCGGACTTTCTTCTGTTTCTTGGCGCCAGAGGTGGAAGGCTTTGCTTCAGCAAGGTTTGCCTCTCCATTCCTCTTTTTTCCTTTAAGCAGTAGGGTTTCCACAGTCTGAAGCTCCTTCATGAGTTCTGGGAGTGAATAGTTCAACTTGTTCATCGAATAGTTGAGTTTAAAGTTGTCGAACATCTCCAGGAGAGTCTCTAGGATCATATCCACCTGAGTTTCCCCATCTATTTCAGCTCCCATGAGCTCCATCTCATTCAGGTGACTTATGATCAATAGCATATGGTCCTGAACAAGAGTGCCAGATTTCATCTGGCAGTTCATGAAGTTACGCACCGCAGTTTGCTTGGCTTGACGGCCTTGGCTGCCGAACATTTCAGCAATGCTGTAGATCATATCTGTAGCCGTCAGCATGTTCTGATGTTGCTGTTGCAACCCATTGCTAATTGATGCTAAAATATAGCACCTAGCGATCTCATCGGAACGCATCCAAGAAGTGCATACGTCTCACTCCTCTTGAGTGGACTCATCAGTCGGCTCAAGAGGATAGGGGGTCATGAGCACATGCTTGTGCTTGTCTACCGTCAATACGATATCAAGGTTACG
>NW_010364492.1:24806-27970 GCF_000414095.1 Morus notabilis | reverse complement strand
TGCTTACAAATTAATAAGCCTCTAATTAAAGAACTCTAATACATGAAAACAATTAAATTTTTATGAATTCTATGATCAGAATACTTATCCTAAAATTAATTTAAATTTTGTTATCATCAGATATGTATAAGATCAAAGTGGAGCGAGGCAGGACCTACATGTTGAGGATCATCAACGCTGCACTCAATAACCAACTCTTCTTCAAAATTGCCAATCACACGATGACTGTTGTTGCCATCGATGCCAGCTACACGGATCCCTATGAAACCGACGTTATCGTCACCGCCCCAGGCCAGACCGTCGACGTCCTCATCAAAGCCGACCAGCCGGTCGGGTCGTACTACATGGCGGCGCGTCCGTACATCAGTGTTCCTCTGCCGACTGTCATACCATTTGACAACACAACCACCAGGGGCATTTTCGCCTACGAGGGTTCCGAGTCAAACAACTCCGTGATGCCAACCCTACCTGATTTCCTTGACACCCCAACGGCTCACAAGTTCTACACCAACCTGACAGGGCTCGCCGGTGGACCCCAGTGGGTCCCTGTCCCGCTCGTCGTGGACGAACACATGTTCGTAACAGTCGGACTGAGTACGGAGCCGTGTGAAGAGATTAATGCCACGTGCCCGAACGGGCAAAGATTCTCTGCTAGCATGAACAATGAATCATTCGTTTTCCCGCAGAACGCGTCTATGCTGGAGGCATATTATTATGGCCGTGTGGACGGAGTTTACACCACTGATTTTCCCGACAACCCTCCAATTGTATTTGACTACACGAACCCGAGCTTAAGCAACGTCGAACCACTGATTTTTGCGCCGAAATCGACGAAGGTGAAGAAGCTGAAGTTCAATTCGACGGTGGAGATGGTGTTGCAGAACACGGCGTTACAAGCACGGGAGAACCATCCGATTCACATTCATGGTTTCAATTTTCACGTGTTGGCTCAAGGCTTTGGTAATTACGATGCCGTCAGTGACAGTACGAAATTCAATCTCGTTAACCCTCAGATACGTAACACCATCGCTGTTCCATCTGGAGGCTGGGCCGTAGTAAGATTCCAAGCTAATAATCCAGGTTGGTTAAAACATTCATTTCTGATATTGGATTGGTTTCCAGAGTTCTTTGTGTATATTTTTTTAATGTAAAAAACATTTCATAAATCAACAAATCAGAAAAGTTACAAAAACCTTAATAGAACAAACTGAAATTAATAGATCCGTTGGCATGTTAATACACGAATTTAAAGTCCGATAATAGACATAATATCTTATGTAAAAAATTAGTGAGGCTCAATTTTTATGAGTAGTTAGTGATTAGTACCGTCAGTGTCAAATAGCATTGCTCAACATATATAGAGCTGTTATTTATTGTTTATACCGTATCAATTTATTTTTCACATAGGCCCTTCTTATAACTTTTGATTTCATATATATATTTTTTGGTTTATATACCATCCGAGTAAGACTAGTCAAATATATATCAAAATAAAATATTTTTCACAAGTTCTGATAATTACGTGAACGACACAGGTGTATGGTTGGTACACTGCCATCTAGACGTGCACTTGCCTGTGGGATTGGCCATGGCGTTTGAGGTTGGGAATGGACCCACTCCATCATCTACTCTGCCACCTCCACCGTCCGATCTACCCCGGTGTTAAATTAGATATGGTGGACAAATTTCCTCTGAATACAAGTCATAATTGATCACTCTATTTTATTAACTTGTTTGCTTGTGAAATAGATAAATAAAGTTTGTAAGAGGTGGTTAAGTTGCAACCACTATTCTTTCTTTGCATACTTTTTGAATTATCTTATTCTTTTATTGTTTCAATGAAAACATAAATCCTTCTTATTTTTCCCTAATTTCTTTATTGTTTGAATGAAACATAATTTGTTCTTATTTTTTTCGATCAATTCTATGTTTTCGATATATATGCATATATATATATATATATATATATATATGTCTCTCTATATACTAGCAGACGAGAAGCAAAATGTATTCAATATCTCGATATGCTGTGACTCATAAAGTATGAAAACATTATTCATTTATAAATATGAAATTCATAGCTCTTTTATAAACAGTTAATAATTTACACTACAAGAAAAAGGGGCTTTTGCGATGACTTTTTGTCGTCGCAAAACCCCAAGTGTCGTCGCAAATAACAGTTTTTGCGACAATACGTCGTCGCAGATATGTCGTCGCAAATAATTCGTCGCAAAAAAAGTATTTACGACGACATAGTGTCGTCGCAAATATATTTGTGATGACATTTTTTTTTTCGACGACAAGCATCGCTAATACGCCGTTGTAAAATTCTCGTGATATGATCTTTTTTGCGACAACATTTTTCAAAATGTTATCGCAAATAATCTTACTTTTTTGCAACGACAAGTCTAAAAAAGTCGTTGCAAAAAACTGAAATAATTTTTTTTATAATTTTTAAAAAATGGCAATTAATTAATTTTTAATAATTTTTATTAAACATTATTATGTTACATACTGAATATAATTTATTAAGATACATTAAAAGTGAAATATAAATTAATATTAAAAACAGTAAATCTAAATAAATTTATAAAATATATTATGAATACTACATGAAGTGCATATATAATGTTCAAAAAAATATAAAAGTCTAAATAATGTGAAAAATAAAATAGTACATATAACGAAATTAATCGTCTAAGTTTGTAGCATCGCCAACAACCGAATCATCATTAGGACTGTCATCATCTGAAGAAGGCAGATCAAGAGCGTTTAGGTCAACTGGTTCTGGATGATCAATCGTAGGTAATGTTGGTCTCCGGATCGAATCCGGATGCGGAAGCGTGGTGGTGCGGGGGGAAGGCGGATCGTGTATAACAAAAATTTTCATAAAACTTTTGAGATACTCTATAGATTATATTAATTTATGTGATTAATTCATTTATCAAGAACTCAATCAGGAAAAATACCTGGAAGCCGACTCGGATGATAACTTGAGTTCTTTGACCACGAACAGTCCTTGCTCCAATCTTTATGTTTAGAAAACCAATGTCTTCCACGTCAATTCCTAGAATCCACAAAGACGTGTGTGTGGGCACACATGAGACAAAACGGGTTACAATAAACACTCGAATTTCCACAAACACCAACGCATGCACGATGTG
>NW_010364492.1:14554-24320 GCF_000414095.1 Morus notabilis | reverse complement strand
TTGGAATTGCACTCTCGAAATTATAGATATAAATTACTTCTAAACTGTGAAGTGTCCATTTGATATAGTCATTGCATATAGATCAATTCTCCATAAGTAATTCATAATTAGAGCAAGGTAAAATCCGTTAACCTCTCTAATTATTTCTTTATCCTTGAGTACCATTGATTCTCTAATGGACAGTGATTCATAAAACACATTCATGAATCGGAGCTCCTACTGGTCCAAGTACCGAATCAACCCTCAAGAGAATTATTTATCTACTTATTTCTTAAGAAGTTCATCTCGTGTAATAACATTCTCGGCTACCTACTTCATCATGTCTCCAAAATACAAGGAATAGGATTCAGGATCTCAGAATCCATACCGAGTAAATCAAAAGACATAAATCCATAAATAGGAGTCTGGTAAGAACTCAGGATTAAGATCATCCTATATATGACCATCGGTAGACTCAATTAGAATTTCTATACTTAACGAAATTATTAGAAATTCATATTGTGTCTGTGTCCTTGTTCCACATAATCTCATTATGCGAAATACACTCATTCAATATCTCACCATATTAACAGTGCGGATAACACCGTTCCATTCTAAATGGGAATGACATGTATTAATAATGTTTTAATTAAAGATTCCGAACTTTAATTAAATTCATTATGAACATTGCTTTTTGATTATTATCCTTAAACATTATCCTCTCGTATATAACACTTATATACAATGTTTAAGGTTACATAAATAACCATGGAATTTTCATTGATATTCATAAAATATTCAAAAATATATGCACATAAAATAATGAATAAACTCTTTTATTAAATAAATAATAAATATCCTATTACATCTCATGCTTCTAGGACACCATTCCCAACAGGTAATTGGATGTTGGGTTGCCATTTAGACACCAACTCTAACATCTTCATCTAATTGTCATAAATCTTCATTTGTTCCCGGTACGATTTCTTTAAATAACGATCCACACGTGGGTCAGGTTGAGCCGATGATGTTGCGTCAAAGAATGAACCACCAGATGAAGGAGAAGCCCCAGAGTAATGCATTTAGGAGAGCGTCGGACCCACTCCTATCTTATGTCCTCTACGCATGCTAAGAACTTGCTCCAAAACCCCATGCTCATCAAGGGGGGGTCTAGTCGAGCTTGAAGTAGTCTGTGTTCTCTGTGTTTGTCTCTCCTCCTCCAGGGTGTTCTACATAATAAGACATTATAATTGTTTTTACGTGTTATAAAACCACTATTTCAGTATAAAAAAATTTAATATGAAAAGTAAAAATACTGACGAAAGTATGTTTCGCATGGGTATTAACCCAAGAGTCCCCGTGACGATGCATGTCTGCCCAATTGTCTATGACAGACATCGGCTCTTGGGTCTCCGTACTGGTCTGTCAAATAAATTATATTTGTTAAAATTCTTAACTTCTGACTAAATTTCAGCAGCATAACGACTTATTTTTCATATGATCCAAAAATCAAAACCTGCAGAAAAATAACTTTAAAAGATTTCGGTACACCATAGCTGCAAGATGTGCCACCCAGAACAAGAATTATAAACATATACTAAATTTCAACAATATAAGAAAATCATAATTTAAATATTCTCATCATAATCTTGAATTCATACAACCAAAAACTACAACAATTTTAAACTAAATAAATATAAAAAAATTACAAAGTTCAAACCCACTAGACGGGGGCTGAAAATAGCAGGATTATGTCAGAGGAACTGTGCGAACAGTGACGGAGGCGAAAAATCAAATGCCTACACCAAAACAAAACATCGAACATAATTTTCAAACACCAAAATTAACATTTTCTTAACATCTAGAATAACATATAGGCACAATTCTTGATCAATTAAATTCTCAGAACTATAAAAAATGACTAAACTCGAACAAAAATCCATAACATTTTATATTTTCTATTTCCTAATTCTTCCATTTACTTAGCAAGTAATAATAATCTCTAACAAAAATCCCTAACATTCTTCGAATCAATGCAAATAACAACAAAAATAAAATTTACAAAAAGAAAAAAAAAACTAACCTCAAGGGAGTCTCGGCTTGAGGGAGCCTCGGCAAGGGTGCGTGAGCGTGCCGACAGGAGCGGGGTGGCGGGACGGGCAGCCGGAGATGGGAACAAGAGGGAGGGGGAGCGGGAGAGAGGGAGAGAGAAAAGGGAAGAGAGAGAGAGAAAGTTGAGAAGAGAGAGAAGAGGAGAGAGAGAATGGAATAGAGAGAGAGAGAGAACGGAGGGCGGCAGGGGCGGCGGGTGGCGGTGAGGAGAAGAAGAGGCAGAGATTGTTTAGAGAGAGAGAGTGAAATCGGGAGAAAATGAAGAGGAAGAAGTTAGGGTATAATAGATCAGATTTATTTGCGATGACATTGTCATCGCAAATAAATTTAAAATGCCGTCGCAAATACCCCACATATGAAATTATTTAATGTCGTCGCAAATAAATTAAAATGCCGTAGCAAATACCCAACATCTAAAATTATTTGCGACGATAATATGTCGTCGCAAATAATCATTCCACCAGTCAAGCTTATTTGCGACGACAAAGAGAACACATCGTCGCAAATAGAGTGGTATTATTTGCGACGACATGTGTCGTCGCAAAAAATGGATTCCCTTTGGCGGCAAAAATCCGCGCCATTAGAAATTGCGCGCCTAAACTATTTGCGACGACATTGAACTTAGTAGCGACGACATGCTTAATTTATTTAACGGGAGTTAATTACGACGACATGTCGTCGCAAATAATGAAATATTTGCGATGACAAATGTCGTTGCAAATGACCTTTATTGTTGTAGTGTTACTCTTAAAATTTTATTCATGACTTCAAAAAACAAAATATTATATATATATATATATATATTTATATTCATGGCTGGATTAAGTTTAAAGCTGAAGATGAAGCTTTAGGTGCTAAAGAGTAAAAGCCAAACTCATACACTCTAAAAGTAAATTTAACAATAAACCTATATGTCTACTGGTTTTGTGGGCTTCTTTTCTTCAAGCTCTTAATCCATTCTCAAGTTTTAGATTCTGAGAGCTTTGGATATCTTGTTCATTAACTTTGAGTAGCTTTAATTATTTACATAACTTTTTTCCAAACAACTTCTAATCGTCTATTGAGATTAATGTTAGTAATTTCACAATCAATTGTTTATTAATATAATCAAAGATTACGATTGATTAATTGAACCTCGGGGTCAACACACAAGTACAACACCAAAAAACCAAATTGGCAACGTACGTAGAATCACATTCCTAAAAAATATATTAGTCAAGAATAAGAGTAAAAATCTAAACTCATGCACTCTAAAGAGTATCTATCTCATTTTTCCTAAGTTAAAATCTCATATGTAGTCTTGTAGTATATGTGAGACTATTTTCTTAATTTTTGTTTCAAATGATATGGCTCAATGCACATTTAGAATTACAAACTTTTAAAAAGTTACATAAAATTATTTTTAAATGTTATCAAAAATGATGAGCAACATTTTTGACGTATAGTTTGTTTGCAAAATTACATCAAAACTGAAATATTGAAATTACGTTTTAATGTGTCAAAATTGGACAAAAGGAAAGCCCTATGACTGTACCGCACTTCTGATGCTATAAATAATTAAGATTTATATACCGTTGAAAAGTACAAACCGCACTTCTAACTGAACTATTACTTTGGAGAATGACTATGAAATGAGTCTCAACAAACCGGTCTTCTTAATTTGTTATTTTTGTTTATAAAAAAAAAAAACCATGGAATATGGATAGGCACTCATTCAATCTACACTTGGTAATTTATCTCCTTCCAACAAGAGAGTCAAAGAAAAATCAACCTTCGTACCTCGATGTTTGATCAATTTTTTAGAAAAAACCTTTTAAAAGTCTCTCAAATAATCTAGGGTTCAATAGGACTTAATGGCCTATTATTGGTTGTAGGTAGGGGTGTTTAAGGAATGAAATCCACGGACTAGAAATCAAGCCATAATCCAATCTAAAACTATCAAATTGCCAATTTGTTATCAATCCAAAAGTTTTTCCGATCCAATTTAAATCTCTCAGATTTCATAGATTGGATTCTACGAATTTAAATGACTGTACCGCACTTCTGATGCTATAAATAATTAAGATTTATATACCGTTGAAAAGTACAAACCGCACTTCTAACTGAACTATTACTTTGGAGAATGACTATGAAATGAGTCTCAACAAACCGGTCTTCTTAATTTGTTATTTTTGTTTATAAAAAAAAAAAACCATGGAATATGGATAGGCACTCATTCAATCTACACTTGGTAATTTATCTCCTTCCAACAAGAGAGTCAAAGAAAAATCAACCTTCGTACCTCGATGTTTGATCAATTTTTTAGAAAAAACCTTTTAAAAGTCTCTCAAATAATCTAGGGTTCAATAGGACTTAATGGCCTATTATTGGTTGTAGGTAGGGGTGTTTAAGGAATGAAATCCACGGACTAGAAATCAAGCCATAATCCAATCTAAAACTATCAAATTGCCAATTTGTTATCAATCCAAAAGTTTTTCCGATCCAATTTAAATCTCTCAGATTTCATAGATTGGATTCTACGAATTTAAAAAACTTAGACCTTTAAATTAAAAAAAAAAACCCCTAATAAAACTCGGAAACCAATTTATTATAGCACAATCAGTTATGACAAATTAGCTTCAATAAAACTTAAATTATTGTTAATTTTGAAAAGTAATGCGGCAGATTATGACAAGCAAATAGATTAGTTTTTTTTATTTCTTTGGATCTATTAGATATTTTTGTTTAGATTTATTTGTTTAGTCTGCCTGTAAATATTCGAAGCAGTATATTACATGAAACTTGTTTTGATAGGATTAACAATGCAGAGGAAGATGAAGTCAAAGATTAGGCATAGATTGTTGCAATTTGGGATTTGCACTAGTAGTTGGAATGTTGGATGGATGATTATGTTTTTATTTATTGATGAATGATAATCATTTACTACCTTTGTCAATGTTAAAAGTGTTGGAGAAAAAGTTATTATGCTCCATCTGAAGCAACCTATGCTTCTTGTTTTTAGTTACAGATTTTTCAATTTGAAGTTATATGGTGTGATGATTTGTTTGGTACCATATTAAGTAAAATTAGGATTCGGAAACTGATTCTAATTGAATTTTTGACTTTTGTTTGTTGTTTAGAAATCAAAAGTCGATCCTATTCGAAATTTTGATGGTATTTTTCTGTCTAAAATAAGAATAATGTGTCAGATTGTAAAAAAGTTTGTTTCAGTATAATCCGATTTGAAATTTTGTATAAATCTGACAGGTTATGAGTCAAAAATTTGACAGACTATGTTTCGTAGTTTTACAAATTATGACCCATAATCAGTAAGACTATGGCCAGTGCGGGCGTAACCTGTCAGACTATAGACAGACTATGACCGGTTGTCAACATAAGTTGTCAAACTAATCTATAATCTGACAAACTATGGTCGACACCAGCATAATTTGTCAGACTATGGATCCTAATTGGATTATAATCATCACAGTCTGTAAAACTATGTATTATAGTCTGACAGACTATGGCCGCCATGGTCATCTTAGTCTGTCAGACTATGATACATAGTCTGACAGATTATGGCTGCCGGAGACGCCGCTGGACGGACGCTAGAAATGCCGCCTGAAAGTTGCCGTCCGAAAGCTGCCGGATGGCCGTGCGAAAAACATGTCCGATGGTTGCCGGAAAGTCATCGGACGGCCACCGAAGTTCCGTCGTCGGTCATAGGACACACGCTGGAGTTCCGCCGCCGGTAGCTAGAGACACGTCAGACGGCCACCTAAGTTCCGTAATTGGTCGCCGGAGACCCTGCCATCAACCGCTGAAGTTCCGCGCCAACCGCTGGAGACCTCGCCGGAGCTTCGCTGACGGCCATTGATCGAAGACAACCAACATCTTGTAAATACCTTTGAGGGTATTTTAGTAATCTACATAATAGGCCTTTAATTAGGCTTAGTCTAAAGATGTAGAAATTAAAGTGTTAATATTTGGGGGTTAATAATAGTTTGATGATCCATTTTGAAGGGTAATTATAAAAATTTCTCAATATTAATGTAGTTATATTTGCACCTCAAAATTTTGTAATGCCCTCAATGATTAATACTTCTCTAATAAAGATTTTCAAATTCTATCCTTTTATAGATATTATTTTTATAATACCTAATTTAACCCTCTTATGCTCCCACTTTAATTTTAATTTATTATGATTTATGCAACAATATAATCCCTTTCACGTTTCAACTATTACTATTATATTTTCTTTTGAAAATCATTATAATTTGTCAATATTTTTGTTCCTCTTATCTTTATTTATCAATTGCCTTAGTATATACGTAAGAAATTTATCATGGAATGCAAGTTACAGAAGTATAAAAAATTATCTCAACAGATTAATTGTCGAGTTGGGGTGTTTGCGCGCTTGTTTTTTTTTTTTTTTCTTTAATTTATACGAGTTAATATTTGTAGAAACGCACTAATTGTTTTTTTACTAATTTAATTAAAACTAACTTTATCGTGTACAACAGTTCTGAGACTTTTTTACAGACCCTATTATTCTATGCTTTGAAGCTAATTTGATTGTGTTATTTATCCGTTTTTAGTAATTGATTGTGGGCAAAGAAAGAGAAAAAAAAATGTTGGGAGACGGAAACATTCACTTTAGCTGCTAATTTCTATCGTCATGTTTTTACGTGAGTGTCTGATGTTTTTATTTCTTTATAAAAGAATGCTGCTTTTATCATAGTTAATGGAGTTATATTAGTAGGTTTTAATGTAATTTTAAAGAAGGATAAAACTATAATAAAAATAAACCATGATTTAGTAGGGACGCTAAAAAATTTAGTGAGGGTAAATATAGTCACTCTTAATTAATATTAATATAGTGTAAGTGAGAGATGTTAATATCTTAAACTTAATATATAAAGTTGGAAATATTTTACAAAAATTTAAAATATTATACAGACCGGCCCCCAAACTTTAAACCTAAGCCTGGCCCTAATACTTATACGGGTCAGAATGAGCCAAACATCGGGCCGAAGAGGCAGGGGGTTACGAGTTGGGCAGTCTAATCCGTTCTGATATAATTCGGTTGTGCGTTTTCTGTTGATGCTAGTTACTTTCACATTTATATTAAAACAAGAAAAAAAAAGATCAAAACTAATGTTGTTTGATGTTTGACTCATTATTATTCTCCTCATAAGTGTAGTTAAGTTGTCTCTTCATATTATTTTAGGAAATATGTTTCGTCAACGGCTAACTAACCACTATTTGATCTATTACATAACCTCCAAAAAATTAAAACATTTACCAAAATAATAATTAAAGTTTGGTGGCAAATTAATTTAAAAAAAACCCTAGAGGTCAAACTCTGCATCCATGTAATCTTTCAACTCTGATATGGATTAGATTACTAGTTAAGCCAAAAAAAACCTTAAAGAAAAGTATTAATGTATTCTTGGTTTTAAAAAGTCAAAGCTTGAAATATCGGGTCCGTTTGGTAATGTTTTCAAAATAATTTTGTTCTCAATACAAAAGTAAAAATGAGATTATTTTGAGAATCATTTTGTGACCGATTCTAAAGTTGCGTTTGGTTGATTTTTTAAGATATTGTTTTGAGCATAATAAAAAGTGAAATCGTGTTTGGTTATAATTATTAATTAATATATTATAACATTGTTGAAAAGTACTGAAAAATGAAAACAGAAAAGGAAAAATCACTTTCAACCGTTTTGTAATTTTTTCACAAAACCATTCTCACTTACTAAATAAACACAGTTTAAAGACCATTTTTATTTTCATGCCTCGAAAGGTGTGCAAAAATGTTTTCAAAAATAAATAAAAATCAATTCCAAACGCACATCGTTTCTGTTTCTGTTATTGATGAATTTTGAAGCAACACCATGGAAGATTAGGGTCTTACCAACAACAAAAGTCTAGCCCTCATAAATTATAAAAATATCTTAGTGCAGAATGAGGATAACATACACATATCTATCAAACGAATATTTGTATATAATATTGTAATGGAACATGTTTTTTGCTATTAAAAACTGGACACACTCATAAATAAGAATATATATATATATATATATAACTTGTTTTTCCGCCAATCATTTTCCAACTGCTACAAAAAGTTACAAAATAACTCATAAATAAGTAAAACTGACCACTACATCAAATTGTTACGTCGAATATCTCTGCCCAATCATTGTTTCCACATATTGTAATTTTTTTTTTCGAAAATCTGTATAGTAATAATACATTGATAATGTTGATAATTATATGGTGCAACAGAACATTTCTGGCAACATTCTGATAAATTTAGAAGAATTTCTTTGGAGTTTAAAGTCAATAGTATTTCATTAATTTAGTCATAATGAGTTGGATTCGCCGTAGCAGTTCCAAATACTAAAACATAACCTAACTATTAGCGGGAAGAAAATTTTATCTTTTTTTTTTCTTTAACAATTGCATAATCGATCGTCATTAATCTTGACATGAATAAAATAAAAATCCTATTTTAAGTCCTGGAATAAATTAACTAAACCTCACTAGAATAATTAAGGAAATTAACGACATATCAATGTTTTTCTACAGGTTTAGATTTTTAGATGATCAGAAAAATAAGCCGTTATGTTGCCGAAATTTAGTTAGAAAACGAGAATTTTAATATTTTAATTGACAAACTTTAATTAATAAACCACCATGGTGAAGTATACATCGATTTGGTTTTGATCCATTGTATAGTACATGGATTCACCATGGTGAAGTAGAACCGGTTTCAAGTGTCGACCCAATAGTTAATCAACCAGTAAACGAGATTGATCGTGGCTGAATTGCAGCCCAACATCCAATTGTCTACGATTGCAGCCCAACATCCAATTACCTACGATTGATCGTCTAGAACCAGTTGACCTAGACGCTCCTCTGCCTCCTTCAGATGATGACAGTCCTGATGATGATTCAGTTGTTGGCGATGCTGCAAACTTAGACGATTAGTTCCGTTATATGTACTCTTTTATTTTTCACTTTATTTAGACTTTTATATTTTTTGAACATTATATATGCACTTCATGTAGTATTCATAATATATTTTATAAATTTATTTAGATTTAATCTTTTTAATATTAATTTATATTTCACTTTTAATGTATCTTAATAAATTATATTCAATATGTAACATAATAATGTTTAATTAAAAGTATTAAAAATTAATTAATTGCCATTTTTAAAAATTATAAAAAAAATTAATTTCAGTTTTTTGTGACGACTTTTTTAGACTTGTCGTCGCAAAAAAGTAAGATTATTTGTAACAACAATTGAAATGTCGTCGCAAAAAAATTTTGCAACCGCGTATTAGTGACGCCTGTCGTCGTAAAAACAGCCTATCGTCACAAATACAGTTGCGACGATACTATGTCGTCGCAAAAAAAGTTTTTGCGACGACAAATCTGCGACGACACATAGTCGCAAAAACTATTTTAGTTGTGCTGAAGGAAGAAACAGCTGTTACAAAAAGCAGCTGAGTGTTTGGTAAACTATAATTATAGTAGCTGTGCTGGTTTCAAAATCAATGTAATAGCATTTAGTAAATTATGAAGTTGAGTTGCTGTGGATAGTTAAAAATTACAACTATATTATATTATACTATAATATAATATATATAATTACAATATAATATATTATTATTATATTTAAT
>NW_010364492.1:0-13994 GCF_000414095.1 Morus notabilis | reverse complement strand
ATATAATTATGACATCATTTGTTACAATATTACTATTATATATTATTATATTATATTATATTATATTACGAGTTTGAATTTTAGATTGAGAAGATTGTAAATTTTAAATTTCATTAGGGGTATTATGGCTATTATGAAAGTTTCATTAATTGTACTATGTTGATTCCCGCACAATCTAAAAGCTAAAGTTGTCTTTAGGTTGTTTCTGATTTTGGCTGTAGATTCTTAAAAAATTCTTCAAAAAGCACTTTTAAAAAGATTTACCAAACATTAAAATCAGCTTCTCCTATAAGCAGAAGTTAATTTTGAAAGGAAAAAGTAATACCAAACTAAGACAACATATTTCTTTAACCATCCAATGCATGACAACGACGACGTGTACGATAAAATAATAACAATAACAAAACTGGAATTAGAGAAATCAACTTGCTATGGTTCCTAGAAAACAGAACACGAAAAGCTTGTCATCAAAATAACGAAGACTTAATAAAATACAGCTACAAATGTAAATAGAACATGTCAATAACGTTATCATCATGAGAGAGAAGTTAATTTGGGCAACCGTCGTCCAAACATCCCATTCAAAAACGAACTCTTGTCCTTCATCTTCAAATAACAAACCAATTAATAAAAATATTCTGACTTTTATACGAGACTCATTAAACGTTGTGGAGAATGAAATGTTGCATATTATTATTAATTAACCAAGTAAGTAAATTCATATATTTAATTGGGAATTACAGTGAATTTTCCTCATAGCATGGTAAACCAACCCATGCAAAATATTCCAAAACGAAAGCTATAGCGCTTGGCCTTTGTCAACACCCATTTGATCTAGCTATTATCTATTTCGTTACGTTACTGCTTGTTGCCCTACTATAAATACAACATTATATGCTTGTGTTAAGATATCACAAAACATTAATAAAAGTATTCTACTAAGAAAAACATATCTCCTCAACATTTTCTTATCCATATATAGCTTTCACTCTTTTTTTTAATCCTTATTATCAAAATCTCAACTTTCAACAATATTATGGCAAGATTTGCCATTTGGCTAGCGTGCGCTTTAGCTCTTTTAGCTTCCTCAATATCCTTCGCTGCAATAGTGGAGCATTCTTTCAATGTAATTATTTCTTTTACTTAATAGTTTGTAAGGTTTGCACATTTTACTTCCTTCATATATACCTAGTTTTAAGTTCCTTAATGCTTTAATTAATAACGTATATATTTACGTGTGCAGGTTGAAAATTTTGTGGCGACGAAGCTCTGCCGCGAGCAAGATATAACGGCAGTAAATGGAGGATTGCCTGGACCAACAATAGGCGTTAAAGAGGGTGACACTCTTGTCGTCCACGTCTTTAACAAGTCGCCATACGGCATTACTATTCATTGGTATATGAATTATCGAATCAGCTCTAGTGTCATGTATTATATACATATATGCATATTAATTATATATACACATTAATTATAAAGAATAGCATAGATTCAGTTTAGTTGCTTACAAATTAATAAGCCTCTAATTAAAGAACTCTAATACATGAAAATGATTGAATTTTTATGAATTCTATGATCAGAATACTTATCCTAAAATTAATTTAAATTTTGTTATCATCAGATATGTACAAGATCAGAGTGGAGCGAGGCAGGACGTACATGTTGAGGATCATCAACGCTGCACTCAATAACCAACTCTTCTTTAAGATTGCCAATCACACGATGACTGTTGTTTCCATCGATGCCAGCTACACGGATCCCTATGAAACCGACGTTATCGTCACCGCCCCAGGCCAGACCGTCGACGTCCTCATCAAAGCCGACCAGCCGGTCGGGTCGTACTACATGGCGGCGCGTCCGTACATCAGTGTTCCTCTGCCGACTGTCATACCATTTGACAACACAACCACCAGGGGCATTTTCGCCTACGAGGGTTCCGAGTCAAACAACTCCGTGATGCCAACCCTACCTGATTTCCTTGACACCCCAACGGCTCACAAGTTCTACACCAACCTGACAGGGCTCGCCGGTGGACCCCAGTGGGTCCCTGTCCCGCTCGTCGTGGACGAACACATGTTCGTAACAGTCGGACTGAGTACGGAGCCGTGTGAAGAGATTAATGCCACGTGCCCGAACGGGCAAAGATTCTCTGCTAGCATGAACAATGAATCATTCGTTTTCCCGCAGAACGCGTCTATGCTGGAGGCATATTGTTATGGCCGTGTGGACGGAGTTTACACCACTGATTTTCCCGACAACCCTCCAATTGTATTTGACTACACGAACCCGAGCTTAAGCAACGTCGAGCCTCTGATTTTTGCGCCGAAATCGACGAAGGTGAAGAAGCTGAAGTTCAATTCGACGGTGGAGATGGTGTTGCAGAACACGGCGTTACAAGCGGCGAGAACCATCCGATTCACATCACACGAGGGCTTATAACTACGTTTAAAATTTAATCAAAATAAGATTGCATATAATATTGAGTTTTTAGAAGTAAGGGCTATAAGATTAATTTTAGTAGGTACTAATTTGTATCAATCTAATATGATATATAATTACATATATAAGATTTTTAAAACTAAAAAATTTGAGTGGGGGAGCCCCCACTGGGCATGCCCTGGCTTCAAGCATGATTTTACGAAATCAAAAGCGACAAAAAAAGGAGATAACACCAAACTTTACACTCATTCTCATTTATGTCCTACAATCTTTAGAAACTCTCACGTTATTACTTCAAACTTTGATTTAGTCTTACTTCGAATTTATAACGCTAATCTACAATACAAATCTTTTTTATTTTTAGTCTTACTTTGAATTTATAACGCTAATCTAAAATACAAATCTTTTTTATTTTTTTCTTTTATTTTTGTTAAAATTCAAGTTTTATCTTGGTTAAACAATAACTGTGTTATTTACGGCGGGATTACAATTAAATCTATTTATAGGCTTCGTTCACTTCGTAGATTTGAATTTTCAATTTGAGTTGGGATGTGACATTTTCTTATGGCTTTTCACTGTAGCAGAAAAAGTTAGATGTAATATTTTCTGAGTGCTTTTTACTATAGAAACTTAAAATTGAAAACTCGAATCGGTGAAATAAACGAGTCCAGCTTCTCTTTTTTAGTATATTCTACTTGTTTTCAATGAGAACTCTAAAACATGAGGTTAAGTGAGTTTAATTCAAAGTTTAGATAAAAAATTAAGAGATTTTAATGATTAAAGGCAAAGTGGGAGTAAGTATAACATTTTGGGAATAGATTGAAAAATCACTTTTTGCGTTGAATTTTGATTTTGTTTATTTAAATTATTTAATAATTTATTTCCTAAACATAAAATAGACGAGTAATCACCTATAACGTCGACAACAGTTGTTGCTAAAATGTGAGATATAGCGGCAACTATTTTTGAGAATAAAATCTAACAAGCATCGAAAATTTAAAAGTGGGGTCTACTTTCAGCGACGATAAGGCTGTGCACAATAAATTGTACCATCTGCAGGTAGAGGTGTCAAATGGGCCGGGCTGTCCATGGACGGCCCGGCCTAGCCCATAATAGTGTCAGATTTGGCACGGCCCGGTTCGCTACTGTTACGGGCCGTGCCGGCACGGCACATGTAATGGGCTAGGGCTGGGCCTCAGCTTCTCAGCCCGCGGCCCAAGCACGTGAAGGCCCACGGCAAGGCCCTTGTTCGGCCCGGCCCAAGCCCTGATTCGGCCCTTGTTCGGCCCGGCCTAAGCCCGCGAAACGGCCCATCAAATGGCCCATTTCATTTGGTCCAGGGGCCCTTCGCGGGCCTAAACGGGAGGCACGTGACGGACCTCCTGTTTGGCCCGTCATGTGCCTCCCGTTTGGCACGTGATGGGCCAAACGGGAGGCCCGTCACGTGCCACCCATTTGGCCCGTGAAGGGCCCAACGGCTAAAAAGCCTAAAATCTGAAAATTCACCCCCAAGATCCCTTATAAATGCCCCTTAATTCCACCATAAATCTCACAAAACAATTCACTCTCAACTTCTCATATCACTTTCATTCTATCTCTCAACTTGTCTCTTTGATTTTGATTCTAAGCTTTTCTCTCGCGTTCATTCATTTTCTAGCTCTTTCATTTACAAAGTTCAATCAAGTTCTATCAATTTCCAAAAATGGCTTCTCCAAACTTTCCTGATTTCACTGCTCTTCTTGAGCTTGGTGATGAGCCATTTTATGAGGATGAAATGATGCCTCCCAACCCCACCCCCACTGAACCAGAAAATGCTCCGGTGGATATTGCTTCAGTACACAACGAGGAAGCTGGAGAACGCAACAGAGGAAAAAGACCGTGAACTTCTCTGGCATGGCAGCATTTCACTGAGGAGCCCCGACCAAATCCAAAAACAAGTGAAATGGAAATTCGTGCGGTATGTAAATATTGTAAAAAACACTTTTCTAATAAAAAGGGTGGGGGTACTGGTCATCTGGATAGACATTGGAAAGTATGTCTACCGTTGCACCAAGGTGGGAGTGTGGACTCCCGCCAACAAACACTATCACTCACATCACAGGGGTTACAAAATTTTACATACGATGCACAACGTGCTCGTGAGGCACTAGCTAAATTTCTAGCTAATGCCGAATTACCTCTTTCTTTTGCAGATGATGCCTCGTTCGACAGCCTTTTGCCCACAATTTAAACAGGTAAGTAGAAACACAACTCGTTCTGATTGCATGAAAGTTTTTTATGCAATGAGACAATCTCTTGTTGATAATTTTAGGACTTTTAATGCTACTGTCTCTTGCACTTCTGATCTGTGGGAGGGGTGTAATAAAACTGGATATTTATGTGTCACAGCGTACTACGTTGATGACGATTGGATTTTACGCCACAATTTAAACAGGTAAGTAGAAACACAACTCGTTCTGATTGCATGAAAGTTTTTTATGCAATGAGACAATCTCTTGTTGATAATTTTAGGACTTTTAATGCTACTGTCTCTTGCACTTCTGATCTGTGGGAGGGGTGTAATAAAACTGGATATTTATGTGTCACAGCGTACTACGTTGATGACGATTGGGTTTTACAAAAAAGAATAATTGGTTTTCGTTTATGTCCATACCCTCATAACACAATAGCTATTTTTAATACAATAATGGAAATTTTTGAGTTTCATGGGATAGAAGATAACTTTTGATAATGCGTCAGCGAATACAGCTGCAATTAATTTGTTTAAACGTAGTTTGAAACTAGCATTTAGAGGGGAAATTTTTCATCAACGGTGCGCATGTCACATAATTAATTTAGTAGTTCAGGCATGAATTGAACATATCTCAGCTAATCTTACAAATATTAGAGAATCATTATTGTTCATATCTAGTTATGGAGCTCGGCTCCAAGAATTCAAACAATATTGCAGGAATAACCAGATGCGCCCAAGAAAGTTTCCAACTGACGTGAGACATAGGTGGAATTCAACATATTTAATGTTGAAGGCAGCACTCCCGTATTCATAGCTAATCACGACATACGTAAACAGTAAGAACGATCAAATTTCAATTTTCGATCCTGATTGACAGATTGCTGAGTATTTTTTTAAATTTCTAGAAGTTTTTTACAATGCTACTGAATTACTTTCTGGAGTTTATTATCCTACTGCACATTTAGCTTTACATCAACTATTTAATATTTCAGAAACATTTTCTTATTATAGGGATACATAACTTTTTGGAAATATAGTTAACTTAATGGAAAATAAATTTAAAAGTTATTGGTCAGGTTGTCTCATGTTATATGCATTGGCAACCATTTTAGATCCTAGGTGCAGAGTAGATGGAACTGAATCATTGATGACTACGGCAACTAAGCATTACTAACGCTACGAAAATGTTTGAAAAAGTTTTTAGTTTGTATGAAGCAAAATATAGCACAGGTCAAAAAGAATAAGGAACTTTGTCGTCAACTAAAAGTTTGAGGCCTAAAGGATCGTCGTGGAGTTTCTTGAAGAAGAAAGAGAAAATGGCAGGATCATCCTCAACACAAGCGTCTACAGGACTAGTCAAATATTTTAAAGAAAATCACATAATCGATGAGACAAACTAGACATCTTACAGTGGTGGAAGAGCAAGACCGATCGTTTTCCAACACTGTCCATAATAGCTCGTGACATTCTTACAACTCTAGTGTCAACGGTAGCATCGGACCAAGTTTTTAGGCAAGCAACCGAATTCTTGACAAGAAGAGAAGCAGAATGCATTCAGATAT
This sequence comes from Morus notabilis, assembly GCF_000414095.1. Lineage (NCBI taxonomy): Eukaryota > Viridiplantae > Streptophyta > Magnoliopsida > Rosales > Moraceae > Morus > Morus notabilis. The sequence goes on along the minus strand of NW_010364492.1, from coordinate 7,760 downwards.
CTTGGAGGAACTAATGTGCCTTAAAGACTAGGAAGATGCCAGAAGACGAAAACAACAATACACTGATGATTCGATGCAAGAATATTTTTCTAACTTAGAAATAACAGAATCTTCTGGAAGCACTTAGGTTTGTAATTTACTATTCCTAGCTACTGCACTATTTTTTCCTTCGCTAAGGTTTTGTCCCGATCTCCCCACGGGTTTTACTTAGCAAGGTTTTTAACGAGTAAGTCATTTATGTGTACTCCTATTACGCCAATTCAATAAAATCACATCTTTTGGGGCATATGATATATTTTTTTAATTAAATTTTAAAAAAAATACAAGGGCCGGGGCCGGCCCGTGAAGGGCCTAGGCCCAGGCCCGGCCCTGGCCCTTATGGACTAGGGCCAAGGTCCTAGACCGGGCTTGAGTTTTTCTTCTCAGGCACGGCCCTGCACTGTGCAGGGCCGTGCCAGGCACGGCCCAGGCCCGTAATGGGCCTGGGGTCAAGCGTGCCGTGCCGGCCCGGCACGGCACGTTTGACAACTCTATTTGCAGGCAAAATTTGAGCGTACAAAAAAGTTTTAACGATGGCTCATGTTGCTAAAAGTCATGGCACATAACTGGATAAAATGCTCGTGATACAATACTTGGTGACGACACTGACATGTATCGTCGCTAAATGTTGACCATAAAAATGATGCAGTGAAAATTTGGTTTTTTCGTGCCAAAAGGGGTCAGATTCTTTCATTTGTCATCGCTAAAACCTTTTTCGTCAAAAATTAATCTGAAATTTAAGCGGCTAAAAAATGCAGGAGTTTGACTTCTGAAGATATTTTCAGAAGTTTTAAGAACGACACGTGTCATTGTTAAAGATTTGTAAACGTAATATAATTATTTCACAATATTTTAATATATTATCTAAATGACATCATTTTATAAGCCTTCAGCGACCACAAGAATGATTTCATCGCTAAAAGTGATTTTATAAAACCATCATAATCCTTTTTTTCTCGATAAACTGTTCTCCCTCTCTCTCTCTCTCTCTCTCTCTCTCTCTCTCTCTCTTTCTCTCCTCCGATGAAAATTCACTGCTAAAAATCACATTCAGTGACAACATGTCGTCGCTAAAAGCCCATTGTTTCACTTGATCTCCATTCATTGACGACTGGGAAGGATTTTTAGGACGACATGTTATTGCTAAAAAGGGAGTTGAAATAGTCAACTTTTTAGCGACGACTAGTCGTCACGAAAAAGTATTACGCACCAACTGGTAAAAGTCCACAAAAAATGCGCGCTAGTTGGCACACTTTCAGCGATGACATGTCGCCGCTGAAAGTTAGGTCGTTTTAGACAACTCTTTAACGAGGATGTTATGGGGGAAAATATGGAGGACACATGGAGGAAGGACAATATGATACGTGGCCTTAACCTTTCATCGCAAAGCAACAACCCTCAACGTCTGGGACTCCCTTCCGTTCCGTCGTTAAGAGAATGGCTTGTGAGGTATGGGGAAGCTGTCGCCGCCCGAGTAAGAAGCCCAACTTAGGGCATCAATTTCATCTGGCGTCGACAGGTCGTACCGTTGACCTTACAACATAGAAATCCCTCGTCATAAAATCCACCGCCAAGAAAAACAATTGGGCTAAAAAACACTGGCGACGAGGGGAATGCTCCTTGGGGTAAAGTCTGACGTGGCAAGCTGCATACAGTAATGAGGGATGTCTGCAGTATAGGCATTAAATGCAAACCCTTAAAACCCCCCTCCGGGGGACAGAAAATGGTTACAGCTGTGCACAGAGTCGTAATGGGAGACTAATTGGCTGAGTGAACAGTGTGCAAGAAGTAATTAGTGGGCTGGGCCTAGAAAGGCAGACCACTTGAGTGCATGTTCAGCCTACAGGAGAAAACTCCTCCAATGAAGGAAGCTCAGCTATAAAAGGAGAGAAACCTCATACGGAAAGGAGGTTGATCTTTCTTGAGAAAAAAGAACGAGAAAGTAATTTGTAAATTGTAACAATCTCAAAAGGAATAAAAAACCACAGTGGATGTAGCTCTTCATTTTATAAGAGTAAACCACTATAAACCTTGTGTGTTTTCCTACTTTAAGTATTTTTTCTTATATTCCTCACTACACAAAAAATACCACAAACACCTTCGGCACAAAACCTTTACATATAATTTCAATTAAAGCCGGTAATCTGACAGGAAACCTGGAGGTAACCCGGCTTGTTTTTGTTGACGAAAATTCACCATCAACAGAGGACATTGTCGTCACTAAAAGTAACTAAAATTTTTTGATGGAATTACAAATTTTCCTAAAAATTTAAGGCGGTAAGATCGAATTTTTTGTAAGTTTTTGTTGCTTCCGACTTCAAAGTTTTCAACCTTTTTCGTTTGAAATATAAAATCTAAATTGTCTGTAATTTAAACTGGCATTTGCGTAGGCAATCAACCAGGAATAAAATCTAAGCTATATTTGAATACATGTTGAAAATGTCAATATGTTTTTGTGATGATAAAACTAGAACTGAGATTTTGGTTAGGATTTCTCTTGAAAGCTACATTGTCAGTACTCTTGTGTATTTTGTGGTAAACACCAAATGAATTATAGCACTATATTGTCGTTAATTTTCCAAAAAAAAAAAAAAAAGAAAAGAAACAATCTCAATGCAAATTTCGAGGTACTTTTTACATCGACATAACGGTATGTTAAATATGATTCAAAAAATTTATTTATCCAAAAAAAAGTACATATACTTTTTTATCGCACCTTATACAAAGACACGTAAACAACTACAATTTTTCTACTCCTCACGAACGAAAAATGCTGACCAAGTAACCGTTCGATGCGTGCGTCCTCTGCAAGGGTCGCTAGTGGTATAACAAATATCTCTACCAAAAAAAAAACCTGTTTGACGAGCAGTCTTCTATATAAAAATTCAAACATTATTTATCCACATGATCAAATTGAAACCTTCAAAGATATAATATATTCTTTCCATTATTTGGTCTTCACTTTGTTTATTACTTTTACGTATATTTATCTGCTGTACGGACCAAGTTGATAAGCGTAAATTTTATATAATAATATTTCAACCACAATGCATGGTAGTTAGCTAGCTAGTACGCATACTACCATGTTTTTTTTTTTTTTTTTTGAAGCATATTACTGACCGAGTTACGTAGATGATTGAGAGATCTCAAGTTCGAGTCTTATACGAACGAATTAAAATGAGGATGATCGAGAGATCTAAATATTTGAGACTATTTAAAGACTAACGGTTTAATATTCATTAATTTCTTGTGGAATTAAAATGACGCATTACGCCTCTCACATAAGTAGTTAAGTACGTCATTGCTTATTAGAAGTTAACATTTTTGTCTTGAACAAGTAAAAATTAATTTCTGACCAGAATTAAGGTACTTCAAATGAAGATATTTACTTTGACAAAATGATTGCTTATGGTGGACTAACTTTGCCAGCGCTGCAGTAGAGAAAGTCGAGGGTGGGTAGGTCTCTTGGTTGCGTGTGGATTTAAAGGATAATTACCATATTTTAAAGAAGAAAAGGACGAGTTAAACAAGTTATATAGGAGCCCGTCTAGTTTGTTGACTCGAGTTTTTAATTTAAGTTGAGATGTGACTTTATATGAGAATTTTTTATTGTAATAAAAAAAATTAGATATGATTATTTGTGAAAGCTTTTTACTATAATAAAATTTGAATTTTAAACTTAAATCAGCGAAATAAACGAGGCTTAAGTTCACTAACTACTTTGTATCTTCTAAAATTATCGGATAAATCTTAAGCAGCAATGTTATGATCATATAAATATAAGTTTCTTTAATTTCTTCAAGTATATTTATAAACAGGCGTCCTACTTTTCAAAGGAAAGACCCGGAAGAAACCTAAGAATATATTTCGACGGATCTCAATTTTGTAGTTTCCGCTTTTCGTAATTGATTAGACATCTTTATGTAATTTTCTTTATTATTATTGTGTTTTATATAAATTTTTTTTGTACGTGTTGACTACAGACTATCATTGCATCATGAAAAATGATATGAAGATATTATCCCAAAAAAAAAAAAAAAAAAGGATATGAAGATCATTGTTAGGGACAAGTCGTTTACGAATTGATCTAAAGTTATGAAACGTTTGGTTGAAGGATTCGTATCATAATTTGGATTATAATTCGTGACTTATTATAATATTTTTTTTCATAAAAAATACACATAAATAAAAAATAATTCTAAATCATAATTCTAATCGATCAACTGAAGCCTTCTTAATATTCCAATTACGTTGGCCTATATTAATTAATATTTATATCTGGGTAATTTTTTTGATAATTTTTTTTTTTGTTGAAATCGTTCTTTTTTTTTTTTACGATAATGATTCTTTTATATTTGGGTTAGTTTATTACCGCCTGTATCCTGCCCATAGAGTCAAAGTTTTCTTTTTTGAAAGTACTAAATTGTTGTTTCTCTTAGCGTGTTAATTTGTTGATACTTTTTCTCGCAGAGGACTTAACTGTACGGATTTAGAACATTCCAACTAATTACATTGATACTTTTCAGTTCGGTAGACATCATCACACAACAAACCTCAATTCAAAAAATTTATTAAAAATAAATATAAAATTAACACGAGTTAATAAATCTGAAGATAATCCAAAAAGTTCCTTAAAAAAAAAAGATAATCCAAAAAGCGAAGGAAATGAATGAAGGCGAAATTCCGGAACAATTAATGAACTACCATTCTCACAAGTGTATTAATTTTAATATCTTACAGATGTTTTCTTGCATTTGTCTACATGTTTTTTTTTTAATATTAAGTATGCATGTTTGTTTGGTGATTATATATATATATATATATGCATATATATCAACTTTGTATATCTTGTTAATTTCCTAGCCTGGTTATATGCACAACAAATTCTAAAACTTGATCATCTCAAACTGATCCGTCAAAGAATCAATTGCAAATTATTTATAAAAAAAAAAAAAAAAAAAAAAAAAGAGTACCGGACAACTATCTTCCAGTTAACATAACAAATGTGAAAATTATTGGGGAAAAAAAAAAAATCTAAGGTTTGTTTTGTTTTTGTTTTTCTTTTTGTTTTTTTTGTTTTTTTTTTTTTTTTTTGCGCTATATATCTAAGTACAATGGAAAAGGGCAATAATTAGGTAGATTATTGAACAGGTTAAATTAGGCAGTAGCAGATATCAGACTTTTCAAGGCATAAGTTTGGCGTGTGAAAAAAATTGTCAACAAGAAGAAAATTTTGACCTATCATCTTTATGAAGAAATTTTTTCTTCAATGCTAAGGCACTGTATTTATTTATTTATTTAAATAAGAAATCCCTAGGGACAGTTATCAACTTCTAACGACGTATATTGCAGTCTGGGATTACTGAGAAAACTTGGCGCGTAACAAACAATATTGCTAGATCGAAAAAAAAAAATACTGAGACTGTTGTTTTTAGGGTAGATTATTAAAACTTCACTAATATGCTTTCGTCAAATTTTAATGTCAACCACTAAAATTAACCATAAACTTGCCTTACTTATAATCACATTCGCAGTATGAGAATACTCATTTGATGAGGACATGTTTGGTTCATGAGAATGAATCAGATGGTTTGATCAAGAATTTAAATTTTTATGAAAAAAGTACTCCAGCATAACTTTTTAAATACACATTTTTTTAAGAGAAACACTATTTTAAACCGGATTCAAACCCCTCTACCAAACAAGGTCGTAGTGTTGTAGTTAAATGTATGGTTTAGGGGGCTTGATCTGTTAATACCAATACCTTCCTATTATAGTACAGTCTTTATGACGGGTACTAATATCTTTCTTTATTACTCTTTTAGAGAAAATGGAATAATAATAATAAATGAATAAATGACATATTTCTTTAACCATCCAATGCATGACAACGACGTGTACGAGATAAAATAAGGGAGAAAGAGAGAAATAGGTCAAGACTTGAGATGAATTAAAATTAATATGCCAATAGTTTACATAAGTTAATAAATAGGCCAAATTACTGTTTTCATCTATAACTTATCTGGTTATGAACCATAACTTGACAAGTTAATATTCATAACTTATCTGGTTATGAACCATAACTTGAAAATTTTGTCCATAACTTATCTGGTTATGAACCATAACTTGACAAGTTTATCCATAACTTATCTGGTTATAAACCACAACTTGACAAGTTATTGCCTATTAATTTTTATAACTAAAAATTGGCCTATATACTTTCTTAAGCTTTTCATATTGGCTTATTTCCTACTATTTCCGATAAAATAATAACAATAACAAATATGTCACTGGAATTAGAGAAATCAACTTGCTCTATGGTTCCTAGAAAACAGAACACGAAAAGCTTGTCATCAAAATAATGAAGACTTAATAAAATACAGCTACAAATGTAAATAGAACGTGTCAATAACGTTATCATCACGAGAGAGAAGTTAATTTGGGCAACCGTCGACCAAACATCCCATTCAAAAACGAACTCTTGTGCTTCATCTTCAAATAACAAACCAATTAATAAAGATATTCTGACTTTTATACGAGACTCATTAAACGTTGTGGATAATGACATATTTCATATTATTAATTGACCAAGTAAGTAAATTCATATATTTACTTGGGAATTACAGTGAATTTTCCGCATACCATGGTAAACCAAACCATGCAAAATATTCAAAAACGAAAGCTATAGCGCTTGGCCTTTGTCAAAACCCATTTGAGCCAGCTATTATCTATTTCGTTACGTAATTGCTTGTTGCCCTACTATAAATAGAACATTATATGCTTGTGTTGAGATATCACAAAACATTAATAAAACAGTCTAATAAGAAAAACATCTCTCCTCAACACTTTCTTATCCATATATAGCTTTCACACTTTTGTTTTTATTTATCCTTATTATCAAAATCTCAACTTTCAACAATATTATGGCAAGATTTGCCATTTGGCTAGCGTGCGCTATAGCTCTTTTAGCTTCCTCAACATCCTTCGCTGCAATAGTGGAGCATTCTTTCAATGTAAGTATTTCTTTTGTCGATAGAGTCCGTTTGGTACCTAGATTCGTTCATTGATTCGAATCATGGTTCTTGGTTCGCTATAGTATTTTCTCTCACAAAAAATACACGTAAATCGAAAATGGTTCTAATGACATAGTTTCATTTTTGATTAACTTAATAGTTTGTAAGGTTTGCACATTTTACTTCCTTTATATATACCTAGTTTTAAATTCCTTAATGCTTTAATTAGTAACGTATATATTTTCGCGTGCAGGTTGAAAATTTTGTGGCGACGAAGCTCTGTCGTGAGCAAGAGATAACGGCAGTAAATGGAGGATTGCCTGGACCGACAATAGGCGTTAAAGAGGGTGACACTCTCGTCGTCCACGTCTTTAACAAGTCGCCATACGGCATTACTATTCACTGGTATATGAATTATTGAATTAGCTCTAGTGTCATGTATTATATGCATATATGCAAATATATGTATATATATAATAGTAAGTTGGACCCAAAAAACAAAAAAAAACGAAAGAAGAAGTAGTAGAGTTGGTACTTGAATTTTTCAATTTACGGTTTGACTGTGACAACAAAGCGCGCGCTTAGAAGTTACTTTTCGATGTTATCAGCTACCCTAACCTGATTAATTAGCATCATCTTTCGTCCATTAATTACTAAGGGTCATGTATTATATACATATATGCATATATATATATATATATATATATA
>NW_010364491.1:0-495 GCF_000414095.1 Morus notabilis | reverse complement strand
AGGTTCGATGTATCGGCTGATGGGCCCCATTACGACACAAAAAGTTATCGTTGTCCCCGTGCCATTCGTAGATCGCAAAGAGAGCTTCTTCGATCTAACAGCTGATGGGCCCCGTTACGACACCAAGTTTCGCCGTTCCCGTGGCAGTTGTAGATCGCGAAGAGAGGGTCGATCTAACGGCTGATGGGCCCCATTACGACACCAAAAGTTGTCATCATTCCCGTGCCATTCGTAGATCGCGAAGAGAGGGTCGATCTAACGGCTGATGGGCCCCATTACGACACCAAAAGTTGTCATCATTCCCGTGCCATTCGTAGATCGCGAAGAGAGGGTCGATCTAACGGCTGATGGGCCCCGACTAAATACCAAAAGTTGTCGCCGTTCCCGTGGCGGTTGTAGGTCGCGAAGAGAGCTTCAATCTAACACCCGATGGGCCCCGTTAGGCCACCAAAAGTTTTTACCGCAAACGTGGCAGTTGTAGATCGCGAAGAGAGG
>NW_010364490.1:0-3250 GCF_000414095.1 Morus notabilis | reverse complement strand
AAGAAGCTAAAAACAGCCTCCTAAAGCAATGTCAAACAAGCCCGTAATCTTTTTAGTTAAATTACTAGATTAATAAAAGGATGCTAATTAAAAAAAAGAGATAAAAATACAGATTATGCATTATTAAGAGTAAATTCAGTAATTTTTTTGATTTTTTTCTCAAGATATTCTTATGTAATAATATGTCTGACATTTTTGGGACACAACTTTTTCATTATGCATGGACAAAACTTTAGAACCCTAAAATGGTCTGCTTACACAATTAATCTATAACATGCATAAAGTATTGAGAAGCATGTGAATGGATTAGCAACGTTGCACTATCATATTTTTGTTTTACAAATTTAAGAAATTAATTCATAGGAGGAGAATATATATTGCTTTCTCATTTACCACCCAAGGTGGGACCTATTTATGAAAGTCTCAATTGGTATATAAGCAATCTAATTATATTTTATAGATTTCTCTTTGTCCTTGCCATAGTTATTATTGTTATGTTAATAAATTAGCACACTTAAGAATTGTCAAAGAGTTTTTTTTAGTTAATATCGAAAAAGTTGAAGGCTTTACAACTTCTAAATCCAAGAGTGCGTCATCGGTTTCGTGGATTAAGCTCCTCTTAGCAAAGCCAAGTCCTTTAGATTAGGCATACTTGGCAAAAGTCACTTGGGTTTAGGGAGACAAAAGGCCCCATTAGCTGTCTTAGAATTCAAAGCAAACCCTTAAAGCTGTAGGAGAAATTTAGATGCCAAATGACTTGTCAAATTATTATGTCCGAGCCCCTTTAACGTTATGCAAAATCACGCATGCATGAAGAAGGGAGAAAAGGAGATCCCAAAAAAAGAGATAAAACTTATGAAACCAAGAGCTCATTCCTAACACTTCGTTGTTCTTCTTTATGGGGGCAAAAATTGTATCTATCAAGTTATAAGCACCATCTTTCTTAGTGATGTTCATTATCAATTTCCTACATTGTCCCGGTTATGATAAACTAGATAGATGGTCCCAAAATCTTGGCCTATTATTATGGCTTCAAGAAGAAATTCTGAGTGTCTAGGCATATATGGTTGTCACTGAATTAGACAACTCAACTCCCCTCAAGTCATCATCGTGGGAAGGGGAAAAAAAGGGAAAAGTTTGATGAGGTGTGTCTTCTGGAAAGGTGATTCCAACTTTTTAAAACTTGTCAAATAAAAACATTTTTGCACTTTTGGTGAATTTTATGAATGTATGTTTCGAGAGAGAGAAATAAAGAGATCATTTATAGGATTTGGGTGATTTTGATATAGTTCATTGATAATTAACATGATTTCACTTGCGTGTATATCATTTTTTTTTTCTTTTTTGTGGGGGTTAAAAAGATTTTGGATTTCAACAATGCAGGAAATGAGTTTCCGTAAAGTTCTATATTTTACAGGAAAATTGATGTGGAGGGTATGTTAAAATGCGGTCCATGGATTTTCAATTGCTTCATGGTGTTGCGTACGGGCATCTGTGGTGAAAGTTTTAGAATGATAAAAAAAAACAAAAAACAAAAAACAAAACCGACAAAACAATCAATATTTTTAGTTCAATTGAACCTAATAAGATCACTCAATATTCAGTATCACGAACTAAGAAGCAAATTATTCGATATTTCCAAGATTTGAATAAGGCCTAAATCAATCACAATCAAATGTCTTCTAGTGTTCTTTTGCAGGAAAAAAAAAAAAAGAAAAGAAAAGAAAAAGGAAAGGTCTTCCTTGATTCGTTTAATGTCATCTTTTTTTTTTTTTTTCGTTGCTTGAACTTTTAATGTCATCATTAAACTAAAAAACTTAAGAAAAATGGTGAGTCATCTCAAATAACTCCTGTAAATTGATAGAAACTTAAGAGAAATTTAAGAGACAAAAATGAGTCAAGTGAACGATTTCTATTCGAAATAACAAGAATTTTTGTTTGTTGGAAACAAGAACTTTTTATTCTCGAACAGGCCAATCATAAATCAGAAAAGATAAACAGAAACGTTTATATACTAGAAAGGGACCAATATTTGGAAGCGACATTTTTTATATTTAGGAATAATTGATGGGTTCCGTGACTAGAGGTTCTAACTTCTAAGACTAGTGTATCTTGGAAATAGTTGGATTTCCACTAAAAAATTTAGACTCGAGTTTTTCCTTGGTTTAATATTTTTCTAAGACGAATTTAGTATTTCACTATTTTACCTTTTCCCTTTGAATACTCTCTTAGGGTGCGTTTTGTTAGGAGAAAAAGAATGAAATGAAAAGAAAAAGAACTTCATTCAGCTGTTTGGTTAGCTTTAAGATAAAGAACAACTATGCGCCGCTGTTGCTCCTGTAAAGCCCTCCTCGCTTGATCGTTGACCTGGCAACCCTCCTCCGCCAACTTCTATTCCTCCTGCCACCCTCATTGTCGCCGTTCTCCTTTACCTAAACAGAAAAGTGTACTGACGATGCAAAAACGAAAGGGACCCAGATGAATATGTGAACAAATTCATGAGTCACGAGTTTTGAACATTCATTCAGGTAAGGATTTTTTGAATAATCTTCCAAATGGTTCATCATATATACAAATGGGCTTGCACAGTTAGTAAAGTCCACAAAATAGACAGTCCCATGTTAAATCATCAAAAGCCCATTATAGATATTGATTCAAGATGCAGTAAAAAAACCATCAAACCCAAAATGCCATATTTACAAGAAAAATCATTCAAGAACCAGTTGAAAAGAAAAAGATTTTTAAAAAAAAAATTGAGACCCAAAGTCCAACTTCGCCGCTCTACTCGCCGAAATCGGTTGCTTGCCTCATCGGATCTGTCGCCTGAGTGTCACTCTCGTCCTCGCTAGATCTGCCACTCCTCTCCAGATCCAATGTTATCTGACAAACATAAGTGCTCATCTCAGACTTTCTATCTCAATTGTTGGGCACTTTCGCTGCCTTCCTCAGTCCTCCTACTCTCGCCTTCTTTGACATGTTGTCATGTCGGAAGGGTCTTTTTGGTGCTAGTCCGATGAGTTTTCTTGGTAGCCATCAATTTGTTTTTCTTTTCTTTTATTTATTTATTTATTTGGCTGAGATTTTTGATGAACAACGTGCTACTCAGATACAATGACCGAGAAAATTCTAATATTACTTTATGTAATTTATGTAACTAAATTATAGATTTTTTAAATAATGATATGTTTTGTAACGAAGGATTTATATAATTAATAATATTATTCTAAAATTCTATATAAAAATTTTATGT
>NW_010364489.1:0-924 GCF_000414095.1 Morus notabilis | reverse complement strand
TTGTACGGGATCATGTTGCAAAAGGTTCCTTTAAGGTGTCTCACATTGCATCGAAGGATCAACTTGCTGATGCACTTACAAAACCATTGTCCTCTTCTCTGTTCAATCAAATTCGCGCCAAGATTGGTATCTCTAATGGTAGCACCGTCTTGTGGGGGCGTGTTAGCGAATGCTCAGAAACAACTCCTCCTAAGTCTCTTGCAGTTGCAACCGTGGAAACTTCTGCAAAATCTACAGCCACGAGAATCTCTCAAGCTCAGACAATCTCAACAACTTAAATAGATCATTCCTAGTTTTAGTTTCTGCTGGTTAATGTATTTCCTAAAAACTAGCACTTTAGTTATACTTGTACTTATATATATATCATACGCTGTAATCAAAATAAATCAATGAAGTCATTATTCAATTTAACCAAACTTTATAAATACTACCAACAAAAGTATAAGACAATATATATAAGAAAACAAATGATATATTGGGTATGTTTGGTAGTGATTCTTGAAGCCCAAAATCAATTCTTTAGCCATCCACAGTGGATAATAGTGTTTGGTAAAAACTACAAAGAGTGATTTCTAAAGAATTTTTGAAGAATATACAGCCAAATCAGAACTTGCCAATCTGAAATTCAGATTCATCACTTCTCTCCCTCTCTTCTTGCTCTCTTTTCTCTCTCTCTGTTCTCTCGATCTCCTCCTCCGATTGTCGACGGTCTCTCTCTTCTCTCTCGATCTCCCTGTCTGTGCTCGTTGGGGTTTCCGATCTCCTCCTGCGATTGTCGGATTGCCAGTCTCTATCTTCGTTCTCTCTGTTCTCTCGGTCTCATCCTCCGATTGTCGCCGGTCTTTATTTATTGGATTCCATGAGGGGAAGGAAATGGGATGGGCTGGTCTGATCTAGTTGGGTGAGTGTGGAGGGTCGTCGTGA
>NW_010364488.1:23100-31838 GCF_000414095.1 Morus notabilis | reverse complement strand
TCATTTTGAATATATTACCCACTTATACACACACTTTAAGAATTTAGAGCGTCTCAAAGCTAAAAGAAAACTTAAAATTGTGATGATCATATGTAAAAAACCAATATTAGTCGCACGTAAAATGTTTATTTAAATGGTACTTCCAACTTCCAAGCGTAACAATTATAAACAGTCCTCTTTTATGGAAGCAGCAAAACCCATGGTGAATGAAAAATCGCAAGACTACCTCAATGCACTTGACTACTTCACACCTATATATATATATATATATATATAATTATTTTAACGACAAGTACTTTGAATATTCCATAAATTCTTCCAAATATGCATACAAATATACATGTATATATAAATCATTGAACAGTAAGCAATAATAATAAGTAACAGAAAATACAGTTTCAAGTATGAAGTATATAGAGTAGGTTGGAGCCTCAAATAAGAAATAATTCACCATGATATATGCAAGGAAACTTTTTAAGCTTTCTAGAAGATGCAAGAAAAAGAAGTAGCACCACAAATGGCAAGAAACCATGCAAGAAATGGAAGGCCTAAAGTAGAAGCAGAAATGGCATTAACAGCTTCAAGAATCTCATTCTCTTGTTTGGTCAAGCTGCACTATACTACAAATGACAAAGCTGGAATAAACCCCTCCACACCACTTAAAGTGCATGTCATGATCAAAGTAATTTTCTTAGTGGTTCAGAAATTGACTCCAAGATTCATCTAACTATAACAGTTGTATATATTTCACTTTACCAGCCACTATTCTCAAATCTAAAACTAGTAAAGAAAAAAAAAGGATATATATATATATATATACCAAAAATCCAACATGCACTACAACAAAATAGAGATTTAGCCACAATTTAGTGGCGTTGCTAAAGACCGAATTTCTCAAAAATAAAGGATCCAAACCAATGAAATCATATTTCATCCATAAAAACTTACACTTAAACTCGGGAGCAACAGCTACATGGCAATGGTAGAAAGTAGAAACTGTAACTGCAAATGCAAAGAGTACGTAATAAATCAAAAGGGGAAAACATGTAATGTTAATATGGCCACATTACATCTGTCATCTGAGAGTAAGAACTGACACCTCGTTCATTTCACCGATTCGAGTTTTCAATTCTAAATTTCTACATTTAAGAGCTCTCAGAAAATGTCTCATCTAATTTTTTCTGCTACAATTAAAAACTCGCAAAAAATGGCACATTTCAGTTCGAATTTAAAACTCGAATCCACAAAGCGAATTGAGGCCTCATCATCTTCACACAACTCCTGTACACATGATATATATACACAATGGGTTTTCACCCAAATCAGTTTATATGCATATTGAAGACTAAGTTTTTTCATACCCTAAACATTCACTTAGCAAGAAAATTAAATGTGTTGTGATTCTAACATGCACCTATATACATATTTAACTCAACTTCAGATGGAAGGAATGATTAGAAATTTAGTGGGTGCCAACATAGTTAGGATGTGCTAACTTTCTTCTACTTTGTATCTCATCCTTTATTTCAAAGAGAAAAAAAAAAAAGAGAACTCGACTTGGGTTTTCTTTCTCACCTACTTCCAATAGTAATATACATGCAAATCAACTGGATTTTATACGCTAATTAACTAAACACATGTGATGAGTTCTATAAAAGAAAACAACATAGAAGGTAAGACTAACTCACTTCTGAATTAGTTAGCATTTAACAATCTTTACAACATAGAAACTAAGTACCATAACTAGCACAGCGATTTCTTCTCAATAATTTCCACAATATTTCCAATATTCTTTAGCTAATTTAAGATCAATGGAAGCGGCCAAAAACATAGAATCATTAGAATGTAATCGGAAAACAACCTTCCAGAACTAGTGCAACCATGACTCATGGTATTCATTTTAGTTCAAAATATTCAGAGAAATTACCTATAATATTATTTGTTTTTTAATTGGGTATTAGACAAAAAGACAGAAGCAGCTATGAGACAAGTAAGCAAATCTATATAACAGAAATGGGCCATATTATATATCCTGTCAAAATCCAACAGCACTTTTGCAGCCTAGATAGTAACAGCATATCCATTTTCAAGTAAATCATGCAAAAAAAGTAATTTGGAAGAAAGAGACATATTAGAGAGAGAAAGAGAAATATTGAAGACCCGAGCAATCAATATCCATTTTTGGCGAACTGTGTCGCAGGAAAATAAAAGATCTATATGCCCAACATGGTATTATTTATCCTTCTTCGATTCCCAAGGATCAAATCATATTTAGACACGGGTGAGGGGTGTTGACAATATGAACTACAATATAGTTTATAGAAAGGCATAGGAAAAAAGAATGGATCTCATATATATATCTATATATATCTATATCTATATATATCTATATATATATATATATATCATATAATACATCAAATCTAGGAACGTTGTGTGCAGCTAGCTAGCAAGCACACAAAGGATATATTTAAAAGCGACTGATGTTAATGCAATTCACATGATGATATCCAACTGAGTAATAAAATATTTGCAGAAAATATTTAAGGGGGACAGCATGTGAAGAAAAAGGAAAATTTAAAAGCAAGCATTGAATTAAGACACCCCCTCTATAATTAATCAGAATTAGTCAACATTTGTACGCAAGGGTATTGCCAAAAGGGCAAGTCATTCATGTCTTGAGCATCTCAACAAATAAAGTATTAATTGGAGCCAAAACAAGCAGTGTACACCCTCGACAGCAACTATCCTGCCAAGCACAAATGATTTAAATACAAGAGCCAGGATTGTAAATTAACGATATTAATTGATAATAAATAAACAAACATCTGTCATTAATTAAAGACACTGCGAATGTCTCATACATTGTATGTATATCAAGTTCAGCAATAAATTATGCATGCAATGAGGGAAAGTAAATAAACAGATAAACGGATCACCATTAAGTATAATGTAAAGAGTATTCCAAGGCAATGTGGAATTCACAAGAAAAAACTAATCAAAGATGCATAATAGGAAAAAACATATATATATATATATATAATATGAATATATACATACATTGGAAAACCTGTAGAGGTAGTAAGATATGCAAAATTGGGCGGGAAATTGTTCACTTACAAGAAGAAAGTGTATACATTTATATACACATATATATAGATATATGATTTGATCATGAACGCATGCAATCACAAGAGTCGTCAACATATAATTGCAGAAACGCCACACTATTTAAGTGGGCCAAAGAGGGACATCAATGAATGACATTCTATATATATTTCTTACTTGGTAACAAATGATGGCGACATCACAACCACTTCCCATGCTAAAGTCTAAAGAAGCACTATGATTGTCAAGTTTTCATTTGCTTAAAAGCTGAGGATGAACAAAAACCAATCAAATCAAACAGGAAAAACATGTGGCACCAAACCGCAATATCAGGCTCTCAGGCCCCATCCCTTGACAAAAAATATTTTATATATATGAATGTGTATACATGTATAAGAAAGAAACAATAGAAACTAACTGAACAAAGAAAAAACCAGTTCAGAAAAGTAAATTCCAAATGCAGTAATAACTTGGGAGAAAATCAACGTCTAAATCACGAGTAAACAGCGCGTACAAGAGCAAGACAAAGTTGCAGCACCAAAAACATAACATTATATATATATATATTTAAAATATCACTCAATGCTAAACTACTTGTGATGGAAAAAAAAATACTTTACACTGTAGATTTCACCTTTGTAAAGCAAAAACTCTTGTTTGAGGAAAAGAAACCGGGAAAGTGCAGCAACTACAGTAAAACAAATAGGTGTAACGATCTCTTTTATTTTTATTTTTTTTGGAAATAAAAAATAAGTATCTAAAAGAACAGGATCTCGTCTCCAACAATTATTTGTTTTTCGGTCAAGAAACTTCTTCAACAGTGATCAGAAACTGCAATGGTGACAATCCCCAGTTTGAAAAGTACAAACAATATGAGTAAGATCTAGAAATTGAGAGAAACGAAAAAAAAAATTAAAGCAAAACCCGTCATAGCTGAACAAAGAAACATATGTTAATGAAATGCAAGTCTAAATATGATCAACATAAAAATCATTAGTAAGTAGGCAAAAGATGAAAAAAAGAAAGAAAAAGGATTACACTACAATGTTATTTCTTCCTTAATTCCCCAAACAGTGATCCTTCCATGTTGATATACCCTTTGGAAGAACACATATATTAAAAATATATAGTCTCCATCATCAATTTATTTGATTACCATAACCTGAGCCTCCGAGTAAGCCTCCGCCAGTGGAGGCGGCATAGACATCGGAGGGATCGAGTAACGGCGACGACGAGGACGCCCCATTTCTTCCCCCGCCACCACCGCCTAAATGCAATTCCGAAATATTTGGAAACCCTTCTTTAGGTTCAACTCCTTGATCATATAGAAAACCTTTGAAAACATGCCCTCCGATCTTCACCACCGCCTGGTAAGCGTACTCGTCCTCCCCGTCCTCCACCGCTGTCACCCGCACGCACTTGAACACCGCCGGTGCACGTACTTGCCCCGGCAACGAGTCCTTGTACCCCACATCTGCATACATACAATACAAAATTCACACACAAAAAACCCTACTCTCCCAAAAACAAAAAAAAAATACCATACATACAATACAAAATTCACACACAAAAAACCCTACTCTCCCAAAAAATAAAAAATAAAAATAATATGAAGTTGCGAGAATTAGAACAAATAATCTATAGTATGAGATGATCTAAAACCTTGGTGACTAGAGCTGGTGTCGAAGCTTCTAGGAGGAGTGGTATTTGAAGTTGAGGTGTGAGAAGTTGTTGTCGTTTGAGAAGCGAAGAGTCTAGGTTTCTTTGCGCCGGAGGTCGATCCGGACGACCCGGGCCCAACGGCTGCACCAGCCACATTCATGAGCTGGCGTTCACGGCGGCGAGCTGCTGGGACCCACGTGCTCTTCACGTGGGTTGCACACTCGAAACCCCGGCTCTTGCAACAAGTCCTGCACCGCCTATGGGTACAATCCTTCTTCGCCTGGTTCCCGCAGTCCTGGCAAGTTGCTGTGGAGCTCGAACCTGAACCGATAACACCTCCGCCGCCACCGCTTTGAACCAAATTGGGGTTTATTCCCTGATCGAGAATGTTAATCCCGGGCTTCTTGAAGAAATGTTGCTGATTCTGCTGATTCTGCCACAATTGAATACCTCCTCCTACTCCACCAGCTACACCACTTCCTCCTCCTCCCCCGCTTCGGCCTCGAGAAGCGGTGGAGCCGCCAAGCGCATTGGCGGAATCGTCGTCGACGGGGCCGAGGCAAGGAGTGGCGGTCAGTAGGGGAATTACGCCGACGCCGACGCCGACTCCAAGCGCGGTGGCGGGGTTGGAGCCGTTGAGGGAGTGGTGGTCGGCGATGAGGTAGGGGTCGGCGTGGTGGTGGTGGTGGTGGTGGTGGTTTGGGTGGTGAAAGGAGGAGGCCGGGGCGACGACGAAGACGTCGCGGAGGCCCACCATGCCCATCTCGGGAGGGAGGCCGTAGTTGATGGGCCGGGAAGAGCCGGCCCACAAGGCGGAGGAGGAGGATGAGGCGGGCCCTCCGCCTCCTCCCGTAGGCCCAGCATTGAAGCCAAGGGAGAGCTCGTCGGGGACCGAGGCTCCTCGACCTGCTGCTGCTGCTGCTGCGGCTGCGGCGGCGGCGGCGGCTGAGGAGGACGATGCCACCCAGTCTGCGAAAGCGCCGGAGTCCGAGGGCAGCCTCCTTGTAGTAGCCACAACTGATGATCCTGATAAACAAACCCCAATCACTCTCAATTCCCAATCTAAATATATATATATAACGTGTTTGTATGTATATATAGATAGGTGGATAGATATAGAGAGAGAAAGAGGGAAACTTTGAGGTGGTAGGGAACTAAATCATGGATGTATCTCTATGTGGGTGTTATATGTGAAGTAAGGAAGGTGTGGGTGGGGTCTCTGAAATTGCATCAGAG
The DNA here is from genome assembly GCF_000414095.1 of Morus notabilis. Taxonomy (NCBI): domain Eukaryota; kingdom Viridiplantae; phylum Streptophyta; class Magnoliopsida; order Rosales; family Moraceae; genus Morus; species Morus notabilis. The sequence goes on along the minus strand of NW_010364488.1, from coordinate 25,832 downwards.
AGATTGTTCGAGAAAGAAAGAAAGAAAGAGAGAGAGAGAGACAGGGAACAAATAATTTTTCTCTTTTTTTTTTTGGTTTTTTAGAATTAGGGATTATAGAGAGAGGAGGAGTAAATTTGTTGGGTGGCTTTCTTTCTATATTTTGTGTGTGTGTGTTTGAGAGAGAGAGACAGAGAGAGAGAGAGAGTAGAACTGCTGTTGCTGGCTTTCTGTTGTTGTTGCTGCTGCTACTACCACTGCCACTTTGGATTTTATGACCAAAAAAGTTTGTTTATGAAACACCTTCCTTCCTTGAGGGGCCGGAGGAGGCAGAAAGAAAAGAAAGAGCAGCAGCAGTAGCAGCACAACTAAATACCCACCACAGCCAACACTCAGAATTCAGATCATATGATGTATAATAACTAGTAATAGAAAAGATAATAAAAAGAAATTTTTTTTCTTAAAAAACAAAAAAAAAAATTATATATGCAATAACGACCTCTCTTTTGTGTGTTTTTCCTCTGCTAGCTACTAGCTGTTTGTGTTTTTTTCTTCTTTTTTTAATTTATGAGGGAAGACCTTTTTTCACTCCCCCTATCATCATCATCATCATCACCACCACCATCATCATCAACATCTTCTTCTACTTTCCTCTTCCTCTTCTTTGGAGCTTTTTTTTTTTTTTTTTTAATCTCCTTATAACAAGAACAACTCTCTCTCTCTCTCTCTCTAAAAACCCTTTCTTCCTAGCTAGCTCGGCAATATGTTTCCTAGAAAGCGAAACTGAGGTGGGTTCCTCTCTACCCCTCACTCACTCTCTCTCCCTCACTCACTCTCTCTCTCCAATAATCACACAAGCAAAGCAATAGAAGAAGGGAGGAGAGTATAAAGACTTTTGTTCCCTAGTTTTTTGGTCTTACGCGGGCTCTCTAAAGTCACATGACTCCTCTCAGTCTCGTCGTCAATCTTCATATATATCTCCATATTTATTTGATTTTTTTTTTAATTCATTCATTCCTGGCGCGTGTTACTCTGTCCCTACTAGAGTGCGTGGGTGTATTAGGCATTGTGTGATCCCAAGCCAAAATGGGCGATGGGCAATGGCGCGTTGAAAGAAGGGAGCTTTGGCCTTTGGGATGGAGCGTGTAACACACGCGCTCCAAGCGCCACACAGTTTCTATTGATTTTTTTTTATAATATATTTTTTTTCATTAATTAAACGTGGAGTCCAAGTAGGAGTCGGTCTACAGTCCCAAATCTAAATGTTTTGTCGTTTTGGATTGAGTTTGTCAGAATAAGCAAAATGGGATGAAAGACTGTCAGGCTCTGTTTTTGTAAGCTTATATGATCACATAATGCACTTTGGCTACGCATCATTGTCTAAGATTTGCAATTTTTTTATGTGATCCGCCGCTTAGATTTGGATCCATCGAGTGCTTTTTACTCTCTCCATTTATTTTTCTTAGAATCCCTACCTTTTATCAATTTGAGTTTAAAATTTAAATTTTATTATAATAAAAAAATTTTAAAAACAGTTATATTTAATTTTTTTATTATATTAAAAAATTCTTACATAAAGTCACGTCTCAACTTGAATCAGCGAACTAAACAAGTCTTTAATATACACGAAAGAAACCTTACTAATAAGTTACAATTTTATTTAGTACTTGTTCAGTTTGTTGATTCTAATTTTTAATTTGAACTGGGATGTGATTTTTTATGTTAGTTTTTTACTACAGCAGAAAAAATTAAATGTGATTTTTTATAAAAACTTTTTAAGTGTAACAAAATTAAATTTAAAAAATCGAATCGATAAAATGAACAAAATTAAAATTTTATTATACTGTTCTTTAACAATTTTGTTAAATTGTTATATCTATGGTCTCGTTTATTAAATTATAATCTCATATAATTTTAGTTTTATTTAACGCGACTTTACTGTGCATATTAATGCACCGGTGGAGCGTTTTTTAAGAGTCAATCTATTGGTGGAAGATGAAGGATCATTATTGATATAGTGCTTTTGTTTGCAATGAAGCATTCCTTGAACTCAAAATAATTTAATTTTTTTAAATTTTAAGATAACAAAGGAAAAAAAGAAGATCTGTGCCCAGAAAAACAAAATAAAAAAAATAAAAAATAAAAAGAGAAAATCGGCTAACATGAAGTTAACGGTCGGAGAACCCGCGCCGATCCGGTGTGAAACTCTCAGAAGCTGTAATTAGGAAGATTGATTTTGTAGTAACGATGTTTATCCGGCGTTACAACGATTTCTTGAAAATAAAAAGTAACTTTTATAATTTCATGGAATTCAAAAGGAGAAAAAAGAAAAGAAAAAGTTTATGGTTCTCTCAGTTGTAATTTTAATCTTGAATCTTGAAAATTAATTAAAAAATCAATATCCGTATCAATTACGTGTTGCAGCAAAATTTGAACATTGACAAACTTTCATGTGGGTTTTATGGACTTGAGCCAAGAACAAGTACCAAAAGTTTGTTTTATTTGGGCATTCTAAGCTAATTAATCATAGTGGGTAAAATTTTACGTGGAATAATAATTTTCTCTTTTGTCGAACACGAAAGTGGAATAATAATGTTAAAAGTTCAATATAATATTTGGAAAAGAGAAATTAAAAAATATATAATCTCATATAATCATCTAGACAAATGTGTATTTCCAGCCAAAAAAAAAAAGAAGAAAAATCACTGCCCCCATTCATGATGCGAATGACATGGCGGATATATATATATATA
>NW_010364488.1:0-13498 GCF_000414095.1 Morus notabilis | reverse complement strand
AAAAAAAAAAAAAAAAACAAACTACTAATTAATTCATTTACTTTTCCTATTTGGTTTTGTTAATTTGCAGCATGAAAATTAATGGTTTTATTTATATTTCCAAGTTTTTTTCTAAGGACTAAATAATATTTCCAAGTGAAGAACAGAATAATTGAAGCGGCTGAGTTCGCAGGTGATCACGGAGAGTTCAAAAAATTGCCTCATGCTATATATTTCCAAGTTTCTTTTCTTTTCTTTTTTTTTTTCCTAAAAGATTAGTTAAATACTCAGAGATCTTTTCCTATATGCAAACATATCGATAGACTTCGTTAAATCTATATAAAATCACATAAAAATTAAAAAGTACGCAAATTTAACGGTTAAAAAAATCTGATCTATCAAAACAACAACCGTACTAGAGAATCTTCCAAATACTTAAATTAGTTAATAAATTGTGGCCTTTGTTTTTTTTCTTTCTTTTTTCTACAATTCCTTAATATTAATAATGCAATATCTTTTAATTTTTTACTATTACATACTTAAAATCGTATTTATATATATATATATATTGTTTTTATATGTATATATTGTTCTTTTCAAGCACTTATATTTTAGCTTTTTTTGGTATATATCTATAAAATTTTTATTATAGATTGTTTTTTTTGGTAACTAAGGGCTTGTTCTTTTATCCAAAAAAAACTTAAAAAAAGACAATTCGAGTTCCAACTTTATTCAAGTTCGTCTTCTTTTAAGTTTCAACTTTATTCAATTTTATTCAAGTTACAACTTCAACTCAGGTTATAATTTAAATTCAACTCAAAAACTACACTTAAGTTACACTCTAAAAGAATAAGCCCTAAATATAACGCCTAAAAAATAACTACAATAAGATATATCCTATCATAAAAAACTTTTTTTTTTCTTTCGTTATTTTCAAAAAGTCAAAGTACTTATGCAAATTAATTAGAAATTATATATGTTGTTAGTAATAAAATGTAATTATATGTACCTTCTATTCCTCATACTCGATTGATTCTTATGTTCTTTTCAAGATGCCGAGCACTTGCATAACTATTATTCTTGAAGCCTTTATGCTTCTCTATCTTTTTTCCTTTTTTTTTTTTTTTGCGTTTTTTTTTTCTTTCATTGGTTAAGGTTAAGGAGAAACCGACATTGTTCAAGATTGGAGCTATAGTTAGAAGAAACAGGAAGGCAAACAAACCTCAAACAAAGGAGGCATTAAAAAAAAAGATTCAGCCAAGAAAATACATTTGATATTAACACCTCACAAGACTTCTTCTCCTTCTTCTTCTTCTTTTTTTTTTTTTTTTCTCTCTCTCTCTCTGCCTATACGGTGATTAATATAGCCGGTTTTAAACCCGAATAAAGGAAAAAAATTACGGTAAGTTAACAGTTGTGATAGATTAACAATTAGCGTAAAAATATGTTACTCTATATGAATTTTTTATTCTCTGCTGTTGTCTCTCTGTTGCACAAGGAACAACTGTTTTGGCCCTATGTGGTAGCATTCGCTGCTGGCATGTGTATATATTATTTTCTGAATGGTCGTGACTACAGAGAAAAACGAAAAGCAAAAAACATGTCATGTAAGATGCAATGAAAATTTAATATTTTAGAAACATGTTCTATTAATAGGTATGTTTTTCTTGCTTTAATCAAAACCGACTATATGTAAAAGATTATGCACGTTTTGGAGCTTGCTAAAAGTATTACAAATATATATATATATATATATTTTTTGAGAATATTATTATAAATTTATTTAGAACAAAAATCTTTTGTAGGAACCCAAAAAAAGAAAAAAAAAAAAAAAAAAGAACTCTCCCAATTCCGCTTAGGACACTCTTACAGTGCTGACAAATTATGTCCACTGCCAAATATCTCCTCCTTAAATGGGTTATTATTAGAATATTAAACATGGGTTTAAAAATCATTTTATTTTGAGAAAAATACAAGATATAACATATTTAACAGCGTTTTTAAAGCAAATAGCATAATTTAATTATAACACATCATTAATTTTGAATGGTTTATTTCCCAATTTACCCTTAAAATTTCTCCCAAGCTTTTTTCTCCTCTCATTTTCTCTCTCCTCTCATGGTGTTTTTAAAGCAAATAACATAATCTTGTTCTGTTTAATTTTAATTTTTAATTCGAGTTAAAATATAATGTTTTGTGAGAATTTTTTACTTTAATAAAAAAAATTAAATATGATTTTTTGTAAACATTTTTAACTGTAACAAAATTAAAATTAAAAACTCAAATCGGTAAAATAAACAATACTATAATTATAAGACATCATTAATTTTAAATGTTTATTTCCCAATTTACCCTTAAAATTTCTCCCCAATCTTTTTTCTCTTCCCATTTTCTCTCTCCTCTCACGACTTTCCCTCTCTCTCTTCTTCGTCTTCCCCTCCGTCACCGTGAAACTCTCTCTCTCTCCTCCGCGACCCCTCTCCCCCGCGACTCTCTCTCCTTCGCTCTTTCTCCTCTGCAAGTCTCTCTCCTCCGCGATCTTCCAGGACTCTCTCTCTCCATTGGTGAAGATCGGAGCTTGCCGTCACCGTCGATCTCGGAACGACGCCGACGGTGGTGGATTCTTCGCGATCTGAGACTCGGAACGACGCCGTCGGTACCTGAGATCTGCTCACTTCGCAGCCTTCGTCTCAGGTAGAACACCGTTGTCGCACCGCCGTTGCGAAGCTAGGATCTGCTTCGTCTCCGTCGCAAACAGACCGAAAACTTCTCCGGCGATCGGAGTTGAATAGCGGTGCCGGTGAGATCCCAATATTTCTTCCCTTTGTCGTCGTCGCCGTCGTTACGAGAACATTGGATTTTTGCTGATCTGATTTTGTAGTTGTTGGATTGAGATTGTGATTGGAGATGATCTGTATTTCTTATTTTTGTCGTTCCAAAGTTTTCTGATACCGTTTTGTTTATGCTTGGAGATTAGAAAAAAATTGATCTGAGAATTTGTGGATACAAAATTATCGCTAAATACTAATGATAAATACGTAATAAATTTGGCGATCGAATTTTTTGAATAAATATCATTTTTATTAATAAATAATATCATTTTTATTAATAAATATGATATTTATTGAATAAATATCATCTAACGAAATTTTAGATAAATGTAATTTTTATTAATAAATACAGTATTTATTAATAAATATAATATTTATTTATAAATACAATGTTAAACCGTCTTTAAATTTTTAAATAAATATAATTTTTATTAGTAAATATAATATTAAAACGACGTTGAAAAACATTCGTCAGAAAAACAATCTGCAGTGCCAATCGCTGATGCCGTCATAATCTATCTTTTATACAAAAATTATATATTCTACCTAATTTTTTAAAAAATTCTATAATTTACTATTTAAAAAAAATAGAGGTTTAAGGGGAAGGAGAGCGGTGAAAAAAGAGATTTAGGGATATTTTTGAGGTTTTAAATAATGTTGGGTACTTAAAATATTAATAGTTTGTTCTTTTAAAGTTTAACTTGAGTATAATTCTTGAGTTGAATTTGAGTTATAACTTGAGTTAAACTTGTAACTTGAGTTTGTGTTTAGTTGTGTACATTTGAGTTATGATTTGAGATAAGAATCTTTTTGAGTTTGTGTTTGAGTGAGTCAAAATTTGAATTTGTATTTAGATAGTATTTTAATAAAAACTCAATGCTGATGAAAAATTTTAATAGGGTATATGGGTCGGGTTTTATTCGTCTTTTTGTTGTCAACGCATAGAAAAAAAATCATCTCAATCAGAATTAAAACGAAAAAGTTATAACATTTTGAAGAATAGAAAAAATATTGTTCATTAATTTGAGTTCGAGTTTCTGAACTCGAGTTGAAGGGGAAACTTGAACTCGAGTTTTAATCCTAAACTCGAGTTTAAACTTAAAAGAACATGAACTCGAATAAAGTTATAACTCGAGTTGTCTTTTTTTGAGTTTTTCACTCAAAAGAACAAGCCCTAAATTATGTTATAATCTACTAATTTTTAAAAAAATACTATAATTTAGTAAACATTTTACTAAATATGTTATTTTCGAATTCTTTAAAGGTTTAAATGTAACATTAACGAATTTAAATTCTTTTTTACATTTTATAAATAAACACTTCCGTTTAGGTCCCGTTCTTTTCGCTGATTCGAGTTTAGAATTCGAGTTTTGCTACAGTAAAAAGCTATCATAAACAGTCACATCTAACTTTTTTGCTACAGTAAAAAGCTCTCACACAACATCACACCTCAATTCGAATTAGTGAACCGGTTGGGCCCTAGTATATGAGTTTAAATTAGGATTTAAACTCAGGTTGTTAATTATGACTTTTCAAATTTAGATTTTTTATTAGAGAAAAATATTATAACATAATTAAAAATATAAATTTACACTATAATAGATTTCATATACTAATGCCTCATTCATTTCACCGATTTGGGTTTTTAGTTTTAAGTTTCCACAGTAAAAAGCTCTCAGAAAATGTCACATCTAACTTTTTCTGTTACAGTGAAAAGCTCTTAGAAAATGTCACATATCAGCTCGAATTAAAAACTCGAATCCACGAAGTGAACGATGCCTAAATATATACTTATTTGAACATAATCCCTTTGAATTCTCTAATTAAGTAGACATTTAGTTATAGATTCAGAATCATTATTGAGAACTATTCTAAATTTACGTGTGTTTTTATGAAAAAAAATATTATAACGAACCACGAACTATGATTCAAATCATGACACGAATACACTAACTAAATGCTGAGACGTTTGGTTCATGGATTCAGAATTATTCTCATTTTACGTATATTTTTTATAAAAGAAAATATTATAACGAACCACAAATCATGATTCAAACTATGACACGAATTCCTCTTCTAAATGCACCGGACCTAACAATGGATGAGCAAATTCAGGAGGGGAATAAGAAAACAGGAAAAAACGAGTAAATAAGACAAAAGAGAGAATTAAAATCTGGATGGGAAACAACAATATGGACCTAACAAAACATAAGTATTGTTAATTTTTACTAATTTGACTTTTTAATTTCAATTTTATTATAATTAAAATATTTTATATAAAATCAAATCTTACCTGGAATTAAAGATCGGTAAATGAAGTCGGCCATACTCTTTGGATGTTGACACTCCAAACGAGGAAAAAGGAAGACAGCTCGGCTATCGGCTATCGCAATCAGGTCACATCACAACGTTAAGTCCAAAAATTGTCAAAAAAATAATTCGCTCTCAATCACCGTCCAGTCCCTACTCTCTCTCTCTCTGTCACTGCTCACCGTTGACCGGCAAACAGTAACTTCCCTAAAGACAAAGAAATGAGAGAGAGAGAGAGAGAGAGAGAGAGAGATTGCCAGAAAATTATTTTCATCGAACTCCATTGAGATTTGTGACATTCTTGCTTGATCTTTTTATTTATATTGGGAACTGTTCCCTTCTTTTAAAAATTTCCTGTTTAGTCTTTGACAGGCGTTCCATCAATCAATAATTGAAACTTTTTTTTTTCTCTTTTGTATTCTAATTTTGCAAAAAAAAAAAAAAAAAGTTTTCAGATTTCTTACAACGGAGTTGAGCTTTTTTTTAATTTCATTTAAAAAAACTCCGTATATTTTTCAATGAAATTGAAAAAAAAAATCGATTCTAAGAAATAAAGACCTCGTTCATTTCACCGATTTGAGTTTAAAATTTGAGTTTTGTTACGGTAAAAAACTCTAAGAAATAATCACATCTAACTTTTTTACTATAGTAACTAAACGGGTCCTTAATTTTAAAATTAGAATTATAATTTATAGTTTGAACTTAGGGTCCAAATCTTAGTTCTGGAACCGGAATCAGAATTAGAGGTTTGAACCAATCCAAAATCAAAAGGGGAGGTGGTTTTATTTTTTGAGGTGTATCTGGTTTAAAACATCATATCAGGATTCAAACTTTGAATCAGAACCATCCAAATCAAACACTAGTTTTCAAAAATTATTTTTTTAAATTACAAATAAACAAAGGCATCGTTCATTTCACCAATTCGAATTTTCAGTTCTAGATTTTTACAGTAAAAAGCTCTCAGAAAATATCACATCTAAATTTTTCAACTACAGTAAAAAGTTTTCAGAAAATATCACATCTCAGCTCGAATTAAAAACTCGAATCCGCGAAGTGAACAAGGCAAAATGTTTGAACCATAATCATAGTTCTAATTCTAGAACCCTCATATCAAACGCAACTGAATATATATCTCTTTTTTTTTTTGTTCAGTTTGGTGACCTAGGCCACGTTACATTAATGGCATGATAGACGAATTCTAGTTTATTTTGCTATACTGATGACATTCATATTTTACATGATGATCTGTTTAATTAGCAAGCTTTCTATATAGACACAAGTAGAGCTAATACTCATTAATAGGTAAGCAAGAATAGTTTCATCATGCTTAATTGTTAATTAGTACATTCATATTTTTCATCATGCTTTATTGAAATTTCGTTCACTTTCTTTTGAGTTGAAATATTTTTGGTATCCCTATTTAACTACATATAACTATACATACAAGAACTCATACAATAACTAATAGTACTCTTGCGTATCTAATAACTTTTTTTTTTTTTTGCGTGTCTAATAATTAATATTGTTATATAAAAATTATGTATAATGCATAAATAATAATTATAAACTATTCATCTTCAAAAAAAAAAACTATAAACATATTTAATAGGTTTTGTTAATTTGTGTTCTAATACCAAAATTATGTTATTTCAAATACTTTGTAGTTTATATATATAAGTATTTTTGTTATAATTATCTCTCGCTTTTTATCGAACGCGCAATGGTTGATATTGAATTTTTTTTCATAGCCGAACGAGTTGTAACATATAATTATTTCCAAAACAAACTGAAATAGTTCACTTAAAGAAAAATAAATAATAAAGGATTCGTTTGGTTCATAGATTCAAATTATGTGATTTGAACTATTTTTGATTTACGTGTATTTTTTATGAGAGAAAATACTGTAACGAACCACGAATCATAATTCGAATCAGGGAGTGAATCTAGGAATCAAAACGGACCCTAAGTGTCTTATTAGAATCAGCAGACATTGTGTTACATCTATCACATTCACTCTCTTAGCCTGTCAAGTATGATATTATGTCACACGCACTTTGATGTCTCCTATGATTCAATGTCATGAAAATATTGAAGCCGTAATTATTCATATTCTGGCGTGTGTTAGAGACATCATTATTTTTTAGAAAGCTTTTAATTATCATAATCACGTGTTAATTAAGACTTTTGAGAGAGGATCCACATTCAGATTTTAGATACGACATATTGTCCATTTGTGACCGTAGTACTGCCACAGAATATTAAATACCTTGATCATAGGCAAAAACTGCAATATTTATTTTATATATTTTGACATGTTTATGATAATGAGAAAATGAGAAGTGATATCCATCATTCTTTCTCAATTTATGTATTCACTATTTTGACATGTAAACTCTATTATTTTATTTTTATTTGAATAATAATATAAAATGAGAAATGATATCCATCATTCTTTCTCAATTTATGTATTCACTATTTTGACATGTAAACTCTATTATTTTATTTTTATTTGAATAATAATATAGTTCACATATCAAATAGTGAATACAAAAAGTAATAAAGGGAATGAAGAAAGAGTGATGCTAATATTTTCTCACTCATCAAGAAATTTTACCCATTCATCTTATTTAATACCATTTTAACTAATATAATTATTTAACTAAAATAAATATTAATAAAAAATCAAGAGTAAAAATTTAAACTCATACAATTTATAGAGTATTTATCTACTTTTTGATATATCTTCCCATAAATTTCATAAGAAAAACAAAACGTAAGTTCGGTGGAAAAAATCCTATTCAATAACAAAAATGAAATTACAAGGATGAAGAAATATAAAAAAAAATGATAAATAACATTGCCGTGGTTTTTATACATATAAGAACATTCAACAATTCACACAATACTAACATATTATAATTATATGTCTGGACCAACTACAGCCAAATTCTAATAGTGATCGCTGCTAAACCGCTAAAAAAAAAAAATTCTAAAAAAAAAAAAAAAAAAAAAAAAAAATGCCGATCGTCTCTCTCTGTTGTCGAAAGCGAATTTCAAGTTTGTTACGCAAACAAATTAAAAGGCAAAAGATGAAATAAACATGAACGTGCATTTTTACGTACTTTTGTATATTTCAACAATCCCTCACATATACACATTTAAGCTCTTAAAACCATTTCCAATATAAATGTTAATACTAATAGTATATTTAACATAAAAAAGTTTGATGTAGTATATTATTTTCATCTTTACTCTAATACATAATGTTATAATTATTAAAATTTAAAAGTTGTAAAAGTAAACTTTAATTTTTAAAATAATTAAAAAATGCAAAAATTACATTAATTATATAGAAAAAGTAAACATTTTAACCAATAGTAATAAAATGTTAAATTTTTCATATGCTATACTTAGTGAGAAATTTACCATAAAGTATAGCATATGATAAATTTAATATGGGAAATTGAGCACAATAAATAACATTATATTAAATAGTATTTTTTTAGCAGTACTCAAATATTAAATTTATAATTGGCACATTAATTATAATATTGTATTAGAGATGTTCTAAGTAAAAAGGCAATTTCACAATTAGTGACTAAAAACGATGTATAAATGGGTAGGGAAATCATAATGAACCGCACGCTTTATACGAATGTTGTACATTAAAAATAAAACTAGATGAATAAATAAACGTATGAAGTACCAATCATTTAAAAACAAAACCTACAAAAAGGCTTAATCTAGAGCATGTCCTTCAAGGAAAGTGCAACTGCAACATAATTTAGTAGGCCAAAGACGCTGAAACGTTATGAATGCCATGCATTAAGACAAAACATGAGCAGAAGGGTCGCTTGCAAGAGTGCGTGCAATTTTGATGCTGCGTTTTGTCTTAATGCTACTACCTTGGCGGCGTAGCGAAGAACAGTGCCGGTGAGAACATGGGGATGCAGTCCAACCACTTTGATATCATCTTGGATTATGATGGCAGAAGCTATAGCGCGTTTTTGGCTGCTATGGGGTTGCAATTTGTCAATCTTGTATTTGAATGACATGCGAAAGTAGTAGTGGGGGCATTTTTGCAAGGGTGTGTTATAATTGGGAATTGGAACCCTCGCTTGGGGTTTTTAGGATTTGTTTACTTTATTGATTTAAATTTTTAATTTGAGTTGAGATGTGACTTTATATAAGAGCTTTTTACTATAGTAAAAAAAGTTAAATATGACTATTTTATAGAGCTTTTTACTATAGCAAAACTCAAATTTTAAACTCAAATCGGCGAAATAAACAGTGTCTCAGTCTATCTCTAACCATTCGGTGAGGAGGGTCAACAATATTGTTTACAAATATGTGCTCTTTTAATCCAAGTTTGTTTGTCTAGAAATGTTTCTTTTTGCATTCAATCTTTTTTTTTTTTTTTTGGCGTTTTCCTTTTCATCAATATAATGTTTTTCAATAACATAAAAACCAAAAAGACTGATGTGATTAGGGAAAAAAAAAAAACACAAAAGATAATCTCAATTTTTTTCATAAGAAGATACATATTAATTCTTTTTATTTCGATCAAAGATTTAACAGGAGTTATTTTGTTCCTAAATTCCAAAGCAAAATCACACTAGGCCACCTGACTTTCACTATTGTTGCGATGACACCAAGTTCACCGAAACAATTTCTAAACACACACGAGGATTTTGTTACAATCGCAAATTCTTTAGTACAAATGACAAAAATAGTACTTATTAAATATAAAGAAAATTAAGTAAATGACTGTTTTTTCACCATTTTTTTAATAAAAGGTCAAATTTTTTATTTTTTAAATTAGTGGCCGAACATTTTTGTTTTTGTATTTTTTATAGTCAATCAATAATTAATTGACGGTCAATCAATGATTGACTTATTTCTTATTATAATTTACTAATGATTTATCATCAATAAACATGTAATTTATTTATTAAAATTAATTAATTACTAATTTTGACTAATTATTAATTAATAATAAAAAATTATGGAGTTAATCAATAATAAACTTAAGTGAAGTGATTGTCCAGTAATTGACTATTAAGTTAATCAATGATTGACCATTTGCGGTAATTGATCTCCTATAAAAACTCTTATGAAAATATTACGCATTGATATACCCAGATTTTTACCAATGTTGCGATGAAACCTCATTGGTGAGATGATTTTTAAAAGTACTTGGGGAAAAAAAAAAAAAAAACTGTAAAAGTAGGTCTAGCGAGGAACACGTAAAAGAAAAAAATGAAAGGGAAAAGCACTAACGCAAATATTATAAAAAAAGGAAATTTTGAGAGAGTGCAAATAAAAGAATGAGTTTCTTTGTATAATCAAATCTTTGAGGGGTTAAAACGATATTCTACACTAATTTGTTCAGGAACTGATTATTCCAATTACTATAATGTAAATTAAATTGTTTCAAGAACATTTTAAGTATCTCAAAAGTTCTAAGGATCAAGAAGGAATCACTATCATTGTTATTAGTATTGTTTGGCCCTGAATTATGTGCATTATATTACGTTAATCCCCTAAACTTTTAATTTTAACAAATTATTTCTTAAACTTTTAAGGGTTGTTCTTTTGCAACAAAACTCATAAAAAGTTTAAACTTAAGTTACAATTTTATTCAAGTTCACGTTCTTTTAAGTTCAAATTTTATTCAACTTTATTCAACTTTATTTAAGTTAAAATTTTAACTCAAATTATAACTCAAATTCAACTCAAAAACTACACTCAAGTTACACTTCAAAAGAATAACCCCTTAATTTTTTACGACTTTGGTTCATGACCATTAAAATTAATGATGGACTCTTGAAGTTTCATGAGATCATCACATTCCAGACATATAATAATTGAAATTCTTACCGAAAACATTACATTAAATGCTAAATACTCTACATCAAACCATTAAAAATTAAAACATGATGCATTCAATGTAACTATATATTTCTAAATCTTTATTACTATATGTAGGAGATTTAATTATCTTTAAGAAAGTTCATAATCATTTGTCAATTTTAATGTGTAAAGACTAAAATAGTAAAAAATAAAATAAAATTTTGAGTAAATCGTTAATATTAAAAATTTAGAGATTAAAATGACATAATGCGCGTAATTCAGAGACAAATTGAGCTAATTATCTTTTGTTACTTTGATAATTTCAAAAGACGAGATTTGAAGGTATGAGTTTCTCAAACTTATTAAGTGATAAAAAACAGCTTTTTTCCCTTCTTACTAACACGATTAGTTTCTTACTGTTAAATATTATAAAAATCACATAATATTAACAAAATATATTGAATAGATAGTTTTTTATAAACTCCCTAAAAAATAGAAAGAAAAAATAAAAAATTACAATAAAAATAGACTCTTTTTGATACGTTAATATACTGATAGATTAAGTTTTTTATCCATCTATATAAAAACTCGTATAAGCTAAAAAATATACAAATTTAACAGTTAAAAAAACTTAGGGTGCGTTTGGTTGATGATTTCAAATCATAGTTCAGAATGAGTTTTTATTTACAGTGATTTTGAATCATGATTCAAAATCAGTGTTTAGTTTGGATGATTCTAAATCATTATTCAAAATCTGATGTGATATTTTAAACTAACTCAAATCATGATTTTAAAACTATTCCCTTCTTGATTCAAACTTTTGATTCTAAATCACAATTTTAAAATTATAATTTAAACTTAAAATCACAAATCATAATTAAAAACACACTGATTTAAATCTTTATACCAAATGAACCCTTAACCTACTAATACACCGAATTAGAAAAGAATCTCCCTAAAAAATATTTTATACGATGTAAAAGGCCGGTACAAAAAAATGAATATAAAAATAAACAATAACAAGTGGGACCTACAGAAGGTGTACGGACTAAAGTGCTGACAGAACACGCCACCTCCGTAAAATTAGGTAGGCTTGTTCCCTCAATTATTGTAGCCTCTGTAGACTTACTATTCTCTCTCTCTCTCTCTCTCTCTCTCCTCTCTCTTCTCTTCTCTCTCTCCTCTTTCTCGAGCACCGTGCTCCTAACTCTGTCTCCTGCCGTGGTCCTTACTTTCTCTCTTTTCTTTTCTTTTGTTTTTATTTATATTTTATTCTCTTTTTATTTAATTCAATATTTTAAAATGATTTATTAGCTCTTTCGTTTATTTTATTTAGAAAAGAGAATCAGAAAGTGCAATCACGTGCGTACAGGCTTCCTTTAGATCTTTCGGTTTAATAATCACCGACCAATGACCAACTTATCTTTGCCTCTCAACGTCGGCCATTTTTTAAAATTCTTTTACCTTCTTATTATAGCTTTTAGGTTAATCTCATTAATAATCCTCAAGTTTTACTTTTAATTTCATTTTAATCCCTAATTTTACTTTATTTCAATTGCAACCCTTCCGTTAATTATGTGTCAAATATTTAACTTAAACTAGAAACATCTATATTTTAGGGACTAAAACAATAAAAAACAAAAGTTAATTTTTACAGTTTCTAAATTTTAACGTTTTTCAATTTTAATCCTTAATTTATACTGATTTCATCAAATGTTTGCAACTTAATTAATAGAAGGACCGCAACTGAAACTAAAGTCTTGTTCATTTCACCGATTTGAGTTTTCAGTTTTAATGTCTCGTTCATTTCACCGATTCGAGTTTTCAGTTTTAAGTTTCTACAGTAAAAAGCTCTCAGAAAATATCACATCTAACTTTTTCTGTTACAGTAAAAAGCTCTCAGAAAATGTCACATCTCAGCTCGAATTGAAAATTCGAATCTGTAAAATGAACGGGGCCTAAGTTTCTACAGTAAAAAGCTCTCAGAAAATGTCACATCTCAGCTCGAATTGAAAACTCGAATCCGCGAAGTGAACGAGACCTAAGTAAAACTTTATGAACCATCTGTGAGACATTTTATAAGTCAAAGACTAAAGTGCGATTCAGAGTAAACTTTAATTTTAATAACCATTTATAGAATTAATCCTAACCTTTAAAATAATCTCACCCTTTTCAAATATTTTAATCTCAATAAATATCTTTTTTTCTTCTTCTTGTTTTATGATTTTAGAACTCTGGAAGAGCAGTAAAACATTCCATGAACCTTTAAACATTCGTGGGTTAAAATCCATCTGAGGACTCTTCCAGAGTTCTAAAATCCGCGGGGACCAACATTAAATGTGACAGAGAAAATTCACTTTAAACATATCCGAATTATAAATGGGTTAAAATTTTAACTATTCGTGGGTTGCAATGTGAAGACGAGTTTATAAGTCTCTAATTCTATTCTCCGTTTACCTACCGGTTTAAGTATATTATATTTTTAAATTAAATATATTATGTATAATATGCTATAATAAAAACAT
>NW_010364487.1:0-867 GCF_000414095.1 Morus notabilis | reverse complement strand
ACATTGAAAAGGGAGACGTCTCAAATAATGAAAATTCGGATCAACCTTTTGTGCGATTACAGAATCAAACTCAAGAAGGAAGTGAGATGTGTGCGAGGCAAGGTGGACATCGCTATAAAGGGAAATTCTATTCAAGGAAGTATTTAGGACAACAGAGAAAGGTCGACAACTTGCAGCATAGCCAAGAATCCAACCTGAGGACAAATCCAGAGGTTGAGGTCCAGTCAGATGAGTCTAGTCCTGTTCCTACTGAGTCAAAGTCTTTTGAACAAATTTCTGTTCCAGAGTCAGATGAAAATTTAAATCTTCCCATTGCTCTTAGGAAAAGGCACTAGGACATGAACAAAACACCCGTTGTATACCTTTTTATCCTATGAGAGTCTGTCTCCATCATTTCGTGCATTTACCTCAAAATTGTCTTGTGTTGTCATTCCAAAGAATATACAGGATGCTCTAGAAGTTCCTGAGTGGAAGGAGGCAGTCCTAGAGGAGATGAGGGCTCTTGAGAAGAATAGGACTTGGGAAAAGGTTGACCTTCCAAAAGGGAAAACACTAGTTGGGTGTAAGTGGGTGTTCACTGTGAAATACAATTTTGATGGATCTCTAGAAAGATACAAAGTTCGGCTAGTTGCAAAGGGGTTTACACAAACCTATGGCATTGATTATTCAGAAACGTTTTCACCAGTTGCTAAGTTGAATACTGTGAGAGTGTTACTTTCTGTTGCAGTTAATCTGGATTGGCCTTTATATCAACTGGATGTTAAGAATGCATTTCTAAATGGAGATTTAGGAGAAGAAGTGTACATGGAGGCTCCCCCAGGATTCAGTGAAAGTTTCGGAAAAAAGATTTGCAAGTTATAGAAGTCT
>NW_010364486.1:0-560 GCF_000414095.1 Morus notabilis | reverse complement strand
ACAAGTGTTGGAGCAGTAATTGAGCTGTACACCATGGCTTGATTATAGTTTTCATAATACTAAAGATCATAATTCTCCACTACTTCAGCCCTTTCCAATCCTCTAAGGCTAGAGATGCGAGAATTCCCGAAGTCTTCCTGCTAGGAGCATCCGTGACCACTTTGGGTTTTCAAGGATGGTACTGCAGAGCAAAATCATCATAATCTTCCATATATTCCATCCATCTTCTTTGCCTTAGGTTCAAATCTTTCAGAGTAAATAAATACTTTAAGCTCTTATGGTCAGAAAAGATCTAAAATTTTGCTCCATAGAGGTAGCATCTCCATATCTTGAGAGGAAAGATCATCGCTGCTAACTCTAAGTCATGAGTGGGGTAGTTAGTTCTGCTCATGTGGCTTCAGTTGACGAGATGCATAGGCCACAACATGTCCATTTTGCATCAAAACACACCCTAGTCCTCGCCTTGACGCGTCCGAGTACACTTCGTATGGTTCCTCACTATTTAGAATCATCAGGATCGGTGCTCTGTGTTGGGAATAGTGTCCTAGAAGCATGAGATG
>NW_010364485.1:1275-1666 GCF_000414095.1 Morus notabilis | reverse complement strand
GGAGTTGTCAAAATGTCACGAGCTATTATGGACAGTGTTGGAAAATGATTTGTTTTGCTCTTCCACCACTGTAAGATGTCTAGTTTGTCGTTATCGATTACAAAATTTGCTTCAAAATACTAGTTCTGGAGACGCTTGTGTTGAGGACGATCCTGCCGTTTTCTCTTTCTTCTTCAAGAAACTCCACGACGATCCTTTAGGCCCCGAACTGATAGTTGACGACGAAGTTCCCTGTTCTTTTTTACCTGTGCTGTATTTTGTTTCATACAAACTAAAAATCTTTTCTAACATTTTCTTAGCGTCAGTAATACTTAGTTGCATATTTATTTCTAAATTCTCTGCGGTAGCAGTCATCAATGATTCAGTTCCATCTACTCCGCACCTAGGATCT
>NW_010364485.1:0-1127 GCF_000414095.1 Morus notabilis | reverse complement strand
GATAATAAACTCCAGAAAGTAATTCAGTAGCATTGTAAAAAACTTCTAAAAATTTAAAAAAATACTCAGCAATCTGCCAATCAGGATCGAAAATTAAAATTTGATCGTTCTTACTGTTTACGTATGTCGTGATAAGCTGTGAATATGAGAGTGCTGCCTTCAACATTAAATATGTTGAATTCCACCTATGTCTCACGTCAGTTGGAAACTTTCTTAGGCGCATTTGGCTATTCCTTCAATATTGTTTAAATTCTTGGAGCCGAGCTCCAGAACTAGATATGACGGATAATGATTCTCTAATATTTGTAAGATTAGCAGAGATATGTTCAATTCCTGCCTGAACTACTAAATTAATTATGTGACATGCACACCGTTGATGAAAAATTTCCCCTCCAAATGCCGGTTTCAAACTACGTTTAAACAGATTAATTGCAGCTGTATTAGCTGACGCATTATCAAAAGTAATTGTTAAAACTTTATCTTCTATCCCATAAAACCCAAAAATTTCCATTATTGTACTGAAAATAGTTGTTGCGTTATGAGGATATGGACATAAACGAAAACCAATTATTCTTTTTTGTAAAACCCAATCGTCATCAACGTAGTGCGTTGTGACACATAAATAACCAGTTTTATTACACCCCTCCCGCAGATCAGAAGTGCAAGACACAGTAGCATTAAAAGTCCTAAAATTATCAACAAGAGATTGTCTCATTGCATAAAAAACTTTCATGCAATCAGAACGAGTTGTGTTTCTACTTACCCGTTTAAATTGTGGGCAAAAGGCTGTCTGGATGAATTCTTCGAAGGAGGCATCATCTGCAAAAGAAAGAGGCAATTCGGCACTAGCTAGAAATTTAGCTAGTGCCTCACGAGCACGTTGTGCATCGTATGTAAAATTTTATAACCCATGTGATGTGAGTGATAGTGTTTGTTGGCGGGAGGCCACACTCCCACCTTGGTGCAACGGTAGACATATTTTCCAATGTTTATCCAGATGACCAGTACCCCCACCCTTTTTATTAGAAAAATGCTTGTTACAATATTTACATACCGCATGAATTTCCATCTCACCTGGTTTTGGATTTGGTCGGGGCTCCTCGGTGAAATGCTGCCATGCCGGAGAA
>NW_010364484.1:0-866 GCF_000414095.1 Morus notabilis | reverse complement strand
ACATTGAAAAGGGAGACGTCTCAAATAATGAAAATTCGGATCAACCTTTGTGCGATTACAGAATCAAACTCAAGAAGGAAGTAAGATGTGTGCGAGGCAAGGTGGACATCGCTATAAAGGGAAATTCTATTCAAGGAAGTATTTAGGACAACAGAGAAAGGTTGACAACTTGCAGCATAGCCAAGAATCCAACCTGAGGACAAATCCAGAGGTTGAGGTCCAGTCAGATGAGTCTAGTCCTGTTCCTACTGAGTCAAAGTCTTTTGAACAAATTTATGTTCCAGAGTCAGATGAAAATTTAAATCTTCCCATTGCTCTTAGGAAAAGGCACTAGGACATGAACAAAACACCCGTTGTATACCTTTTTATCCTATGAGAGTCTGTCTCCATCATTTCGTGCATTTACCTCAAAATTGTCTTGTGTTGTCATTCCAAAGAATATACAGGATGCTCTAGAAGTTCCTGAGTGGAAGGAGGCAGTCCTAGAGGAGATGAGGGCTCTTGAGAAGAATAGGACTTGGGAAAAGGTTGACCTTCCAAAAGGGAAAACACTAGTTGGGTGTAAGTGGGTGTTCACTGTGAAATACAATTTTGATGGATCTCTAGAAAGATACAAAGTTCGGCTAGTTGCAAAGGGGTTTACACAAACCTATGGCATTGATTATTCAGAAACGTTTTCACCAGTTGCTAAGTTGAATACTGTGAGAGTGTTACTTTCTGTTGTAGTTAATCTGGATTGGCCTTTATATCAACTGGATGTCAAGAATGCATTTCTAAATGGAGATTTAGGAGAAGAAGTGTACATGGAGGCTCCCCTAGGATTCAGTGAAAGTTTCGGAAAAAAGATTTGCAAGTTATAGAAGTCT
>NW_010364483.1:65817-66772 GCF_000414095.1 Morus notabilis | reverse complement strand
GTTGTAGAGTGCGAAGAGAGCTTCTATCTAACGCGTAATGGGGCCCGTTCTGACACCACAAGTTGTCGCCGTTCCCGTGAAGGTTCTAGAGCGCGAAGAGAGCTTTGATATAATCGCTGATGGGCACCATTTTGACACCAAAACTTGTCGCCGTTCCCGTGGCGGTTGTAGGGAGCGCAGAGAGATCGATCTAACGGATGATGGGCCCCGTTACGAAACCAAAAGTTTGGCAGTTGTAGATCGCAAAGAGAGCTTCGATCTAACGGCTGATTGGCCCCGTTACGACACCAAAATTCGTCGCCCTTCCCCGTGCAGTTGTAGCGCGCAAAGAGAGCTTCGATCTAAAGGATTATGGGCCCCGCTACGACACCAAAAGTTGTCGCCGTTCCTGTGACAGTCTTAGATCGCGAAGAGAGCTTCGATCTAACGGCTGATGGGCCCCGTTTTGACACCAAAAGTTGTCGCCTTTCCCTTGGAGGCTGTAGAGTGCGAAGAGAGCTTTGATATAACGGCTGACGGGCCCCATCACGACACCAAAAGTTGTCACCGTTCCAGTGCCAGTTGTAGATCGCAAAGAGAGCTTCAATATAACGGCTGACGGGCCCCGTTACGACACCAAAAGTTTTCACCGTTCCCGTGCCAATTGTACATCGCGAAGAACGCTTCGATCTAACGGCTGATGGGCCCCGTTATGACATCAAAATTTGTGGCCCTTCCCGGGGCGGTTGAAGGGCGCGCAGAATCTGATGGATTTTTAGCCCCGTTACGACACCAAAAGTTGTCGCCATCCTTGTGCCAGTTGTAGATCACGAAGAGAGTTTCGATCAAACGGCAGATGGGCCCCATTACGACACCAAAAGTTGTCGCCGTCCCCGTGGGGGTTGTAGAGTACGAAGAGAGCATCTATCTAACGCGTAATGGGGCCCGTTACGACACCACAAGTTGTCACCGTTCC
>NW_010364483.1:64535-65758 GCF_000414095.1 Morus notabilis | reverse complement strand
GACACCAAAACTTGTCACCGTTCCCGTGGCGGTTGTAGGGAGCGCAGAGAGATTGATCTAACGGATGCTGGGTCCCGTTACGAAACCAAAAGTTGTCACCGTAAACGTGGCAGTTGTAGATCGTAAAGAGAGCTTCGATCTAATGGCTGATTCCCCCTGTTACGACACCAAAATTCGTCACCCCTCCCCGTGCGGTTGTAGCGCGTAAAGAGAGCTTCGATCTAAAGGATTATGGGCCCCGTTACGACACCAAAAGTTGTCGCCATTCCCGTGCGAGTCATAGATTATAAAGAGAGCATCGATATAACGGCTGCCGGGCCCCGTTACGACACCAAAATTTGTCAACCTTCCCGGGGCGGTTGTAGGGCGCGAAGAGAGCTTCGATCTGACGGATTTTGGGCCCCGTTAGGACACCAAAAGTTGTCGCCATTCCCGTGCGAGTCATAGATTATAAAGAGAGCATCGATATAACGGCTGCCGGGCCCCGTTACGACACCAAAACTTGTCCCCGTTCCCATGGCCGATGTAGATCGCGAAGTGTACTTCAATCTTACGGTTGATGGGCCTCGTTACGACACCAAAATATGTCACCATTCCAGTGGCGATTGTAGAGCGCGAAGAGAGCTTTGATATAACATCTGATGGTCCGGCCCCGTTACGACCTCAAAACTTGTCCCCGTTCCCGTCGCGGTTGTAGAGCACGAAGAGAGCTTCGATCTGACTGATGATGGGCCCGTTTTGGCAACAGAATATGTCGCCTTTCCTGTGCAAGTTGGAGATCGCGAAGAGAGCTTCGATCTAACGGCTGATGGGCCCCGTTTTGACACCAAAAGTTGTCGCCTTTCCCTTGGAGGCTGTAGAGTGCGAAGAGAGCTTTGATATAACGGCTGACGGGCCCCGTCACGACACCAAAAGTTGTCGCCGTTCCCGTGCCAGTTGTAGATCGCGAAGAGAACTTCGATATAACGGCTGACGGGCCCCATTACGACACCAAACGTTGTCACCGTTCCCGTGCCAGTCGTACATCGCGATGAACGCTTCGATCTAACGGCTGATGGGCCCCGTTACGACACCAAAATTTGTCACCCTTCCCGGGGCGGTTGAAGGGCGCGCAGAATCTGACGGATTTTGGGCCCCGTTACGACACCAAAAGTTGTCGCCATTCTTGTGCCAGTTGTAGATCGCGAAGAGAGCTTCGATCAAACGGCTGATGGGCCCCGTTA
>NW_010364483.1:62298-64406 GCF_000414095.1 Morus notabilis | reverse complement strand
TTCGATCTAACCGCTGATGGGCACCATTTCGACACCAAAACTTGTCACCATTCCCGTGCAGTTGTAGGGAGCGCAGAGAGATTGATCTAACGGATGATGGGCCCCGTTACGAAACCAAAAGTTGTCACCGTAAACGTGGCAGTTGTAGATCGCAAAGAGAGCTTCGATCTAACGGCTGATTGGCCCCGTTACGACACCAAAATTTGTCGCCCTTCCCCGTGTGGTTGTAGCGCGCAAAGAGACCTTCGATCTAAAGGATTATGGGCCCCGTTACGACACCAAAAATTGTCACCGTTCCTGTGACAGTCTTAGATCGCGAAGAGAGCTTCGATCTAACGGTTGATGGGCCCGTTACGACACCAAAATTTGTCAACCTTCCCGGGGCGGTTGAAGGCGCGAAGAGAGCTTTGATCTGACGGATTTTGGGCCCCATTAGGACACCAGAAGTTGTCGCCATTCCCGTGTGAGTCGTAGATTACGAAGAGAGCATCGATATAATGGCTGACGGGCCCCGTTACGACACCAAAAGTTGTCGCCGTTCCCGTGGCCGATGTAGATCGTGAAGTGTACTTCGATCTAACGGTTGATGGGCCCCGTTACGACACCAAAATATGTTGCCATTCCAGTGGCGATTGTAGAGCGTGAAGAGAGCTTCGACATAACATCTGATTGTCCGGCCCCGTTACGACCTCAAAAGTTGTCCCCGTTCCCGTCGTGGTTGTAGAGTACGAAGAGAGCTTTGATCTGACTAATGATGGGCCCTGTTTCGACAACAAAAGATGTCGCCTTTCCTGTGCAAATTGGAGATCACGAAGAGAGCTTCGATCTAACGGCTGATGGGCCCCGTTACGACACCAAAATATGTTGCCATTCCAGTGGCGATTGTAGAGCGTGAAGAGAGCTTCGACATAACATCTGATTGTCCGGCCCCGTTACGACCTCAAAAGTTGTCCCCGTTCCCGTCGCGGTTGTAGAGCACGAAGAGAGCTTCGATCTAACGGCTGATGGGCCACGTTACGACACCAAAATTTGTCGCCCTTCTCGGGGCGGTTGAAGGGTGCGCAGAATCTGACGGATTTTGGGCCCCGTTACGACACCAAAAGTGTTCGTCATTCTTGTGCCAGTTGTAGATCGCGAAGAGAGCTTCGATGAAACGGCTGATGGGCCCCTTTACGACACCAAAAGTTGTCGCCGTCCCCGTGGGGGTTGTAGAGTGTGAAGAGAGCTTCTATCTAACGCGTAATGGGGCACGTTACGACACCACAAGTTGTCGCCGTTCCCGTGGCGGTTCTAGGACGCGAAGAGTGCTTCGATCTAACCGCTGATGGGCACTATTTCGACACCAAAACTTGTCGCCGTTCCCGTGGCGGTTGTAGGGAGCGCAGAGAGATCGATCTAACGGATGATGGGCCCCGTTACGAAAGCAAAAGTTGTCGCCGTAAACGTGACAGTTGTAGATCGCAAAGAGAGCTTCGATGTAACGGCTGGTTGGCCCCGTTACGACACCAAAATTCGTCGCCCTTCCCCGTGTGGTTGTAGCGCGCAAAGAGAGCTTCGATCTAAAGGATTATGGGCCCCATTACGACCCCAAAAGTTATCGCCGTTCCTGTGACAGTCTTAGATCGCTAAGAGAGCTTCGATCTAACGGCTGATGGTCCCATTACGACACCAAAATTTGTTAACCTTCCCGGGGCGGTCGTAGGGCGCGAAGAGAGCTTCGATCTGACGAATTTTGGGCCTCGTTAGGACACCAAAAGTTGTCGCCATTCCCGTGCGGGTCGTAGATTATGAAGAGAGCATCGATATAACGGCTGACGGGCCCCGTTACGACCCCAAAACTTGTCGGCGTTCACGTGGCCGATGTAGATTGTGAAGTGTACTTCAATCTAACGGTTGATGGGCCCCGTTACGACACCAAAATATGTCACCATTCCAGTGGCGATTGTAGAGCGCGAAGAGAGCTTCGATATAACATCTTATGGTCCGGCCCCGTTACGACCTCAAAAGTTGTCCCCGTTCTCGTCGCGCTTGTAGAGCACGAAGAGAGCTTCTATCTGACTGATGATGGGCCCCGTTTCGACAACAAAAGATGTCGCCTTTCCCGTGCA
>NW_010364483.1:59101-62098 GCF_000414095.1 Morus notabilis | reverse complement strand
GCGGACGGGCACCGTCACGACACCAAAAGTTGTCACCGTTCCCGTGCCAGTCGTACATCGTGAAGAACGCTTCGATCTAATGGCTGATGGGCTCCATTACGACACCAAAATGTGTCGCCCATCCCGGGGCGGTTGAAGGGCGCGCAGAATCTGACGGATTTTGGGCCCCGTTACGACACCAAAATATGTCACCATTCCAGTGGCGATTGTAGAGCGCGAAGAGAGCTTCGATATAACGGCTGACGGGCCCCGTTACGACACCAAAATATGTCACCATTCCAGTGGCGATTGTAGAGCGCGAAGAGAGCTTCGATATAACGGCTGACGGGCCCCGTTACGACACCAAAATATGTCACCATTCCAGTGGCGATTGTAGAGCGCGAAGAGAGCTTCGATATAACGGCTGACGGGCCCCGTTACGACACCAAAATATGTCACCATTCCAGTGGCGATTGTAGAGCGCGAAGAGAGCTTCGATATAACGGCTGACGGGCCCCGTTACGACACCAAAATATGTCACCATTCCAGTGGCGATTGTAGAGCGCGAAGAGAGCTTCGATATAACGGCTGACGGGCCCCGTTACGACACCAAAATATGTCACCATTCCAGTGGCGATTGTAGAGCGCGAAGAGAGCTTCGATATAACGGCTGACGGGCCCCGTTACGACACCAAAATATGTCACCATTCCAGTGGCGATTGTAGAGCGCGAAGAGAGCTTCGATATAACGGCTGACGGGCCCCGTTACGACACCAAAATATGTCACCATTCCAGTGGCGATTGTAGAGCGCGAAGAGAGCTTCGATATAACGGCTGACGGGCCCCGTTACGACACCAAAATATGTCACCATTCCAGTGGCGATTGTAGAGCGCGAAGAGAGCTTCGATATAACGGCTGACGGGCCCCGTTACGACACCAAAATATGTCACCATTCCAGTGGCGATTGTAGAGCGCGAAGAGAGCTTCGATATAACGGCTGACGGGCCCCGTTACGACACCAAAATATGTCACCATTCCAGTGGCGATTGTAGAGCGCGAAGAGAGCTTCGATATAACGGCTGACGGGCCCCGTTACGACACCAAAATATGTCACCATTCCAGTGGCGATTGTAGAGCGCGAAGAGAGCTTCGATATAACGGCTGACGGGCCCCGTTACGACACCAAAATATGTCACCATTCCAGTGGCGATTGTAGAGCGCGAAGAGAGCTTCGATATAACGGCTGACGGGCCCCGTTACGACACCAAAATATGTCACCATTCCAGTGGCGATTGTAGAGCGCGAAGAGAGCTTCGATATAACGGCTGACGGGCCCCGTTACGACACCAAAATATGTCACCATTCCAGTGGCGATTGTAGAGCGCGAAGAGAGCTTCGATATAACGGCTGACGGGCCCCGTTACGACACCAAAATATGTCACCATTCCAGTGGCGATTGTAGAGCGCGAAGAGAGCTTCGATATAACGGCTGACGGGCCCCGTTACGACACCAAAATATGTCACCATTCCAGTGGCGATTGTAGAGCGCGAAGAGAGCTTCGATATAACGGCTGACGGGCCCCGTTACGACACCAAAATATGTCACCATTCCAGTGGCGATTGTAGAGCGCGAAGAGAGCTTCGATATAACGGCTGACGGGCCCCGTTACGACACCAAAATATGTCACCATTCCAGTGGCGATTGTAGAGCGCGAAGAGAGCTTCGATATAACGGCTGACGGGCCCCGTTACGACACCAAAATATGTCACCATTCCAGTGGCGATTGTAGAGCGCGAAGAGAGCTTCGATATAACGGCTGACGGGCCCCGTTACGACACCAAAATATGTCACCATTCCAGTGGCGATTGTAGAGCGCGAAGAGAGCTTCGATATAACGGCTGACGGGCCCCGTCACGACACCAAAAGTTGTCGCCGTTCCCGTGCCAGTTGTAGATCGCGAAGAGAGTTTCGATATAACGGCTGACGGGCACCGTCAACGGCTGACGGGCCCCGTTACGACACCAAAAGTTGTCGTCGTTCCCGTGCTAGTCGTACATCGTGAAGAACGCTTCAATCTAACGGCTGATGGGCTCCGTTACGACACCAAAATTTGTTACCCTTCCCGGGGCGGTTGAAGGGCGCGCAGAATCTAACGGATTTTGGGCCCCGTTACGACACCAAAAGTTGTCACCATTCTTGTGCCAGTTGTAGATCGCGAGGAGAGCTTCGATGAAATAGTTGATGGGCCCCGTTACGACACCAAAAGTTGTCGCCGTCCCCATGGGGGTTGTAGAGTGCGAAGAGAGCTTCTATCTAACACGTAATGGGACCCGTTACGACACCACAAGTTGTCGCGTTCCCGTATCTAACACGTAATAGGGCCCGTTACGACACCACAAGTTGTCACCGTTCCCGTGGCAGTTCTAGAGCGCGAAGAGAGCTTCGATCTAAGTGCTGATGGGCACCATTTCGACACCAAAACTTCTCGCCGTTTCCGTGGCGGATGTAGGGAGCACAGAGAGATCGATCTAACGGATGATGGGCCCCGTTACAAAACCAAAAGTTGTCACCGTAAACGTGGCAGTAGTAGATCGCAAAGAGAGCTTCGATCTAACGGCTGATTGGCCCCGTTACAACACCAAAATTTGTCACCCTTCCCCGTACGGTTGTAGCACGCAAAGAGAGCTTCGATGTAAAGGATTATGGGCCCCGTTACGACACCAAAAGTTGTCGCCGTTCCCGTGCCAGTCGTTCATCGCGAAGAACGCTTTGATCTAACGGCGGATGGGCTCCGTTACGACACCAAAATTTGTCGCCCTTCCCGGGGCGATTGAAGGGCGCGCGGAATCTGACGGATTTTGGGCCCCGATACGACACCAAAAGTTGTCTCCATTCTTGTGCCAGTTGTAGATCGCGAAGAGAGCTTTGATGAAACGGCTGATGGGCCCCGTTACGACACCAAAAGTTGTCGCCGTCCCCGTGCGGGTTGTAGAGTGCGAAGAGAGCTTCTATCTAA
>NW_010364483.1:54752-58838 GCF_000414095.1 Morus notabilis | reverse complement strand
TGATTGGCCCCGTTACGACACCAAAATTTGTCGCCCTTCCCCGTGCGGTTGTAGCGCGCAAAGAGAGCTTCGATCTAAAGGATTATGGGCCCCGTTACGACACCAAAAGTTGTCGCTGTTCCTGTGACAGTCTTAGATCGTGAAGAGAGCTTCAATCTAACGGCTGATGGACCCCGTTATGACACAAAAATTTGTCAACCTTCCCGGGGCGGTTGTAGGGCGCGGAAAGAGCTTCGATCTGACGGATTTTGCGCCCCGTTAGGACACCAAAAGTTGTCGCCATTCTTGTGCCAGTTGTAGATCGCGAAGAGAGCTTCGATCTAAAGGATTATGGGCCCCGTTACGACACCAAAAGTTGTCGCCATTCTTGTGCCAGTTGTAGATCGCGAAGAGAGCTTCGATCTAAAGGATTATGGGCCCCGTTACGACACCAAAAGTTGTCGCCATTCTTGTGCCAGTTGTAGATCGCGAAGAGAGCTTCGATATAACATCTGATGGTCCAGCCCCATTACGACCTCAAAAGTTGTCCCCGTTCCCGTCGCGGTTGTAGAGCACGAAGAGAGCTTCGATTTGACTGATGATGGGCCCTGTTTCGACAACAAAAGATGTCACCTTTCCCGTGCAAGTTGTAGATCGCGTGCAAGTTGTAGATCGCGAATAGAGCTTCGATGTAATGGCTGATGGGCCCCATTTTGACACCAAAAGTTGTCGCCTTTCCCCTGGAGGCTGTAGAGTGTGAAGAGAGCTTTGATATAACGGCTGACGGGCCCCGTCACGACACCAAAAGTTGTCGTCGTTCCCGTGCCAGTTGTAGATCGCGAAGGGAGCTTCGATATAACGACTGACGGGCCCCGTTACGACACCAAAAGTTGTCGCCATTCCCGTGCCAGTCGTACATCGTGATGAATGCTTCGATCTAACGGCTGATGGGCCCCGTTATGACACCAAAATTTGTCGCCCTTCCCGGGGCAGTTGAAGGGCGCGCAGAATCTGACGGATTTTGGGCCCCGTTACGACACCAAAAGTTGTCGCCATTCTTGTGCCAGTTGTAGATCGCGAAGAGAGTTCGATCAAACGGCTGATGGGCCCCGTTACGACACCAAAAGTTATCGCCGTCCTTGTGGGGGTTCTAGAGTGCGAAGAGAGCTTCTATCTAACCCGTAATGGGGCCCGTTACGACACCACAAGTTGTCGCCATTCCCATGAAGGTTTTAGAGTGCGAAGAGAGCTTCGATCTAACCGCTCATGGACACCATTTCGACACCAAAACTTCTGGCCGTTCCCGTGGCGGTTGTAGGGAGCGCAGAGAGATCAATCTAACGGATGATGGGCCCCGTTACGACACCAAAATATGTCACCATTCCAGTGGCAATTGTAGAGCGCGAAGAGAGCTTCGATATAACGGCTGACGGGCCCCGTTACGACACCAAAATATGTCACCATTCCAGTGGCAATTGTAGAGCGCGAAGAGAGCTTCGATATAACGGCTGACGGGCCCCGTTACGACACCAAAATATGTCACCATTCCAGTGGCAATTGTAGAGCGCGAAGAGAGCTTCGATATAACGGCTGACGGGCCCCGTTACGACACCAAAATATGTCACCATTCCAGTGGCAATTGTAGAGCGCGAAGAGAGCTTCGATATAACGGCTGACGGGCCCCGTTACGACACCAAAATATGTCACCATTCCAGTGGCAATTGTAGAGCGCGAAGAGAGCTTCGATATAACGGCTGACGGGCCCCGTTACGACACCAAAATATGTCACCATTCCAGTGGCAATTGTAGAGCGCGAAGAGAGCTTCGATATAACGGCTGACGGGCCCCGTTACGACACCAAAATATGTCACCATTCCAGTGGCAATTGTAGAGCGCGAAGAGAGCTTCGATATAACGGCTGACGGGCCCCGTTACGACACCAAAATATGTCACCATTCCAGTGGCAATTGTAGAGCGCGAAGAGAGCTTCGATATAACGGCTGACGGGCCCCGTTACGACACCAAAATATGTCACCATTCCAGTGGCAATTGTAGAGCGCGAAGAGAGCTTCGATATAACGGCTGACGGGCCCCGTTACGACACCAAAATATGTCACCATTCCAGTGGCAATTGTAGAGCGCGAAGAGAGCTTCGATATAACGGCTGACGGGCCCCGTTACGACACCAAAATATGTCACCATTCCAGTGGCAATTGTAGAGCGCGAAGAGAGCTTCGATATAACGGCTGACGGGCCCCGTTACGACACCAAAATATGTCACCATTCCAGTGGCAATTGTAGAGCGCGAAGAGAGCTTCGATATAACGGCTGACGGGCCCCGTTACGACACCAAAATATGTCACCATTCCAGTGGCAATTGTAGAGCGCGAAGAGAGCTTCGATATAACGGCTGACGGG
Organism: Morus notabilis; assembly: GCF_000414095.1. Taxonomy (NCBI): domain Eukaryota; kingdom Viridiplantae; phylum Streptophyta; class Magnoliopsida; order Rosales; family Moraceae; genus Morus; species Morus notabilis. The sequence goes on along the minus strand of NW_010364483.1, from coordinate 56,441 downwards.
CCCCGTTACGACACCAAAATATGTCACCATTCCAGTGGCAATTGTAGAGCGCGAAGAGAGCTTCGATATAACGGCTGACGGGCCCCGTTACGACACCAAAAGTTGTCACCATTCCCGTGCCAGTCGTACATCGTGATGAACGCTTTGATCTAACGGCTGATGGGCCCCGTTACGACACCAAAATTTGTCGCCCTTCCCGGGGCAGTTGAAGGGCGCGCAGAATCTGACGGATTTTGGGCCCCGTTACGACACCAAAAGTTGTCGCCATTCTTGTGCCAGTTGTAGATCACGAAGAGAGTTCGATCAAACGGCTGATGGGCCCCGTTACGACACCAAAAGTTGTCGCCGTCCTTGTGGGGGTTGTAGAGTGCGAAGAGAGCTTCTATCTAACCCGTAATGGGGCCCGTTGCGACACCACAAGTTGTTGCCGTTCCCATGAAGGTTCTAGAGTGCGAAGAGAGCTTCGATCTAACCGCTCATGCACACCATTTCGACACCAAAACTTCTCGCCGTTCCCGTGGCGGTTGTAGGGAGCGCAGAGAGATCAATCTAACGGATGATGGGCCCCGTTACGAAACCAAAAGTTGTCACCGTAAACGTGGTAGTTGTAGATCGCAAAGAGAGCTTCGATCTAACGGCTGATTGGCCCCGTTACGACACCAAAATTCGTCGCCCTTCCCCGTGCGGTTGTAGTGCGAAAAGAGAGCTTCGATCAAAAGGATTATGGGCCCCGTTACGACATCAAAAGTTGTCGCCGTTCCTGTGACAGTCTTAGATCGCGAAGAGAGCTTCGATCTAACAGCTGATGGGCCCGTTACGACACCAAAATTGGTCAACCTTCCCGGGGCGGTTCTACGGCGCGAAGAGAGCTTCGATCTGACTGATTTTGGGCCCCGTTAGGACACCAAAAGTTGTCGCCATTCCCGTGCAAGTCGTAGATTATGAAGAGAGCATCGATATAATGGCTGACGGGCCCCGTTACGACACCAAAACTTTGCGCCATTCCCGTGGCCGATGTAGATCACGAAGTGTAGTTCGATCAAACGGTTGATGGGCCCCATTACGACACCAAAATATGTCACCATTCCAGTGGCGATTGTCGAGCGCGAAGAGAGCTTTGATATAACATCTGATGGTCCGGCCCCGTTACGACCTCAAAAGTTGTCCCCGTTCCCATCGCGGTTGTAGAGCACGAAGAGAGCTTCGATCTGACTGATGATGGGCCCCGTTTCGACAACAAAAGATGTCGCCTTTCCCGTGCAAGTTGTAGATCGCGAAGAGAGCTTCGAGCTAACGGCTGATGGGCCCCGTTTTGACACCAAAAGTTGTCACCTTTCCCCTGGAGGCTGTAGAGCGCGAAGAGAGCTTTGATATAACGGCTGACGGGCCCCATCACCACACCAAAAGTTGTCGCCGTTCCCGTGCCAGTTGTATATCGCAAAGAGAGCTTCGATATAACGGCAAACGGGCCCCGTTATGACACCAAAAGTTGTCGCCGTTCCCATGCCAGTCGTACATCACGAAGAACGCTTCGATCTAACGGCTGATGGGCACCAATTCCACACCAAAACTTGTCGCCATTTCCGGGGCGGCTGAAGGGCGCGCAGAATCTGATGGATTTTGGGCCCCGTTACGACTCCAAAAGTTGTCGCCATTCTTGTGCCAGTTGTAGATCGCGAAGAGAGCTTC
>NW_010364483.1:53176-54588 GCF_000414095.1 Morus notabilis | reverse complement strand
CGACACCAAAACTTGTCGCCGTTCCCGTGGCGGTTGTAGGGAGCGCAGAGAGATCAGTCTAACGGATGATGGGCCCTATTACGAAACTAAAAGTTATCACCGTAAACGTGGCAGTTGTAGATCGCAAAGAGAGCTTCGATCTAACGGCTGATTGGCACCGTTACGACACCAAAATTCGTCGCCCTTCCCCGTGCGGTTGTAGCGCGCAAAGAGAGCTTCGATCAAAAGGATTATGGACCCCGTTACGACACCAAAAGTTGTTGCCGTTCCTGTGACAGTCTTAGATCGCGAAGAGAGCTTCGATCTAACAGCTGATGGGCCCATTACGACACCAAAATTTGTCAACCTTCCCGGGGCGGTTCTACGGCGCGAAGAGAGCTTCGATCTGACAGATTTTGGGCCCCGTTAGGACACCAAAAGTTGTCGCCATTCCCGTGCGAGTCGTAGATTATGAAGAGAGCATCGATATAACGGCTGACGGGCCCCGTTACGACACCAAAACTTGTCGCCATTCCTGTGGCCGATGTAGATCGCGAAGTGTACTTCGATGAAACGGTTGATGGGCCCCGTTACGACACCAAAATATGTCACCATTCCAGTGGCGATTGTCGAGCGCAAAGAGAGCTTCGATATAACATCTGATGGTCCGGCCCCGTTACGACCTCAAAAGTTGTCCCCGTTCCCATCGCGGTTGTAGAGCACGAAGAGAGCTTCGATCTGACTGATGATGGGCCCCGTTTCGACAACAAAAGATGTCGCCTTTCCCGTGCAAGTTGTAGATCGTGAAGAGAGCTTCGAGCTAACGACTGATGGGCCCCGTTTTGACACCATAAGTTGTCACCTTTCCCCTAGAGGCTGTAGAGCACGAAGAGAGCTTTGATATAACGGCTGACGGGCCCCGTCACTACACCAAAAGTTGTCGCCGTTCCCGTGCCAGTTGTATATCGCAAAGAGAGCTTCGATATAACGGCTGACGGGCCCCGTTACGACACCAAAAGTTGTCGCCGTTCCCGTGCCAGTCGTACATCACGAAGAACGCTTCGATCTAACGGCTGATGGGCCCCGTTACGACACTAAAATTTGTCAACCTTCCCGGGGCGGTTGAAGGGCGCGCAGAAGCTGACGGATTTTGGGCCCCGTTACGACACGAAAAGTTGTCACCATTCTTGTGCCAGTTGTAGATCGCGAAGAGAGCTTCCATCAAACGGCTGATGGGCCTCGTTACGACACCAAAAGTTGTTGCCGTCCCCGTGGGGGTTGTAGAGTGCGAAGAGAGCTTCTATCTAACGCGTAATGGGGCCCGTTACGACACCACAAGTTGTCGCCGTCCCGTGGCGGTTTCTAGAGCGCGAAGAGAGCTTCGATCTAACCGTTGATGGGCACCATTTCGACACCAAAACTTGTCGCCGTTC
>NW_010364483.1:49747-53140 GCF_000414095.1 Morus notabilis | reverse complement strand
GATGGGCCCCGTTACGAAACCAAAAGTTGTCGCCGTAAACGTGGCAGTTGTAGATCGCAAAGAGAGCTTCGATCTAATGGCTGATTGGCCCTGTTACGTCACCAAAATTCGTTGCCCTTGCCCGTGCGGTTGTAGCGCGCAAAGAGAGCTTTGATCTAAAGCATTATAGGCCCCGTTACGACACCAAAAGTTGTCGCCGCCCCTGTGACAGTCTTAGATCACGAAGAGAGCTTCGATCTAACGGCTGATGGGCCCGTTACGACACCAAAATTTGTCACCCTTCCCGGGGCGGTTGTAGGGCGCGAAGAGAGCTTCAATCTGACGGATTTTGGGCCCCGTTAAGACACCAAGACTTGCCGCCATTCCCGTGCGAGTCATAGATTACGAAGAGAGCATCGATATAACTGCTGACGGCCCCGTTACGACACCAAAGCTTGTCGGCGTTCCCGTGACCGATGTAGATCACGAAGTGTACTTCGATCTAACGGTTGATGGGCCCCGTTACGACACCAAAATATGTCGCCTTTCCTGTCGTGATTGTAGAATGCGAAGAGAACTTCGATATAACATCTGATGGTCCGGCCCCGTTACGACCTCAAAAGTTGTCCCCATTCCCGTCGCAGTTGTAGAGCACGAAGAAAGCTTCGATCCGACTGATGATGGGCCCCGTGTTGACAACAAAAGATGTTGCCTTTCCCGTGCAAGTTGTAGATCGCGAAGAGAGCTTCGATCTAACGGCTGATGGGCCCGGTTTTGACACCAAAAGTTGTCGCCTTTCCCCTGGAGGCTGTAGAGCGCGAAGAGAGCTTTGATATAATAGCTGACGGGCCCCGTTACGAAACCAATAGTTGTCGCCGTTCCCGTGCCAGTTGTAGATCACGAAGAGAGCTTCGATATAACGGCTGACAGGCCCCGTTACGACACCAAAAGTTATCGCAGTCCCCGTGGGGGTTGTAGAGTGCGAAGAGAGCTTATATCTAACACGTAATGGGGCCCGTTACGACACCACAAGTTTTCACCGTTCCCGTGGTGGTTCTAGAGCGCGTAGAGAGCTTCGATCTAACCGCTGATGGACACCATTTCAACACCAAAACTTGTCGCCGTTCCCGTGGCGGTTGTAGGGAGCGCAAAGAGATCGATCTAACGGATGATGGGCCCCGTTACGAAACCAAAAGTTGTCACCGTAAACGTGGCAGTTATAGATCGCAAAGAGAGCTTCGATCTAACGGCTGATTGGTGCCGTTACGACACCAAAATTCATCGCCCTTCCCCGTGCAGTTGTAGCACGCAAAGAGAGCTTCGATTGAAAGGATTTTCGGCCCCGTTACGACACCAAAACTTATCGCCGTTCCTATGACAGTCTTAGATCGCGAAGAGAGCTTGATCTAACGGCTGATGGGCCCGTTACGACACGAAAATTTGTCAACCTTCCCGGGGCGGTTGTACGGCGCGAAGAGAGCTTCGATCTGACAGATTTTGGGCCCCGTTAGGAGACCAAAAGTTGTCGCCATTCCCGTGCGAGTCGTAGATTACGAAGAGAGCATCGATATAACGGCTGACGGGCCCCGTTACGACACCAAAACTTGTCGCCATTCCCGTGGCCGATGTAGAGTGTGAAAAGAGCTTCGAGATAACATCTGCTGGTCCGGCCCCGTTACGACCTCAAAAGTTGTCCTCGTTCCCGTCGCGGTTGTAGAGCACGAAAAGAGCTTCGATCTGACTGATGATGGGCCCTGTTTCGACAACAAAAGATGTCGCCTTTCCCGTGCAAGTTGTAGATCGCGGAGAGAGCTTCGATATAACGGCTGACGGGCCCCGTTATGACACCAAAAGTTGTCACCGTTCCCGTGCCACTCGTACATCGCGAAGAACGCTTCGATCTAACGGCTGATGGGCCCCGTTACGACACCAAAATTTGTCACCCTTCCCGGGGCGGTTGAAGGGCGTGCAGAATCTGACGGATTTAGGGCCCCGTTACGACCCCAAAAGTTTTCACCATTCTTGTGCCAGTTGTAGATCGCGAAGAGAGCTTCGCTCAAACGGCTGATGGGCCCCATTACGACACCAAAAGTTGTCGCCGTCCCCGTGGGGGTTGTAGAGTGCGAAGAGTGCTTCTATCTAATGCGTAATGGGGCCCGTTACGACACCACAAGTTATGGCCGTTCCCGTGGCGGTTCTAGAGCGCGAAGAGATCTTCGATCTAATCGCTGATGGGCACCATTTTAACACCAAACGTTGTCGCCGTTCCCATGGCGGTTGTAGGGAGCGCAGAGAGATCAATCTAACGGATGATGGGCCCCGTTATGAAACCAAAAGTTGTCACCATAAACGTGGCAGTTGCAGATCGAAAAGAGAGCTTCGATCTAACGGCTGATTGGCCCCGTTACGACACCAAAATTCATCGCCCTTTCCCGTGCGGTTGTAGCGCGCAAAGAAAACTTCGATCTAAAGGATTATGGGCCCCGTTACGACACTAAAAGTTGTCACCGTTCCTGTGACAGTCTTAGATCGTGAAGAGAGCTTCGATCTAACAGCTGATGGGCCGTCACGACACCAAAATTTGTCAACCTTCCCGGGGCGGTTGTACGGCGCGAAGAGAGCTTCGATCAGACAGATTTTGGGCCCCGTTAGGACACCAAAAGTTGTCGCCATTCCTGTGTGAGTCGTAGATTATGAAGAGAGCATCGATATAACGGCTGACGGGCCCTGTTATGACACCAAAACTTGTTGCCATTCCCGTGCCCGATGTAGATCGCGAAGTGTACTTCGATCTAACGGTTGATGGGCCCCGTTACGACACCAAAAGTTGTCGCCTTTCCCCTGGAGGCTGTAGAGCGCGAAGAGAGCTTCGATCTAACGACTGATGGGCCCCGTTACGACACCAAAAGTTGTCGCCTTTCCCCTGGAGGCTGTAGAGCGCGAAGAGAGCTTCGATCTAACGACTGATGGGCCCCGTTACGACACCAAAAGTTGTCGCCTTTCCCCTGGAGGCTGTAGAGCGCGAAGAGAGCTTCGATCTAACGACTGATGGGCCCCGTTACGACACCAAAAGTTGTCGCCTTTCCCCTGGAGGCTATAGAGCGCGAAGAGAGCTTTGATATAACGGCTGACGGGCCCCGTCACCACACCAAAAGTTGTCACCGTTCCCGTGCCAGTCTAACGGCTGATGTGTTGGTCTCCGGATCGAATCCGGATGCGGAAGCGCGGTGGTACGGGGAAGAGGCGGATCGTGTATAACAAAAATTTTCATAAAACTTTTGAGATACTCTATAGATTATATTAATTTATGCACGAATAAATTAATCTCATTAACTGATATATATCAAGAACTCAATCAAGAAAAATACCTGAAAGCTGACTCGGATGATAACTTGAGTTCTTTGACCACGAACA
>NW_010364483.1:39960-40385 GCF_000414095.1 Morus notabilis | reverse complement strand
ACATTCATGAATCGGAGCTCCTACTAGTCCAAGTACCGAATCAACCCTCAAGAGAATTATTTACCTACTTCTTTCTTAAGAAGGAATGGATTCCATCTCGTGTAATAACATTCCCGGCTACCTACTTCATCATGTCTCCAAAATACAAGGAATAGGATTCAGGATCTCAGAATCTGTACCGAGTAAATCAAAAGACACAAATCCATAAATAGGAGTTTGTTAAGAACTCAGGATTAAGATCATTCTATATATGACCATCGGTAGACTCAATTAGAATTTCTTTACTTAACGGAATTATTAGAAGTTCATATTGTGTCTGTGTCCTTGTTCCACATAATCTCATTATGCGAAATACACTCATTCAATATCTCACCATATTAACAGTGCGGATAACACCGTTCCATTCTAAATGGGAATGACATGTA
>NW_010364483.1:30040-39795 GCF_000414095.1 Morus notabilis | reverse complement strand
CATGGAATTTTTATTGATATTCATAAAATATTCATAAATATATGCACATAAAATAATGAATAAACTATTTTATTAAATAAATAATAAATATCCTATTACATCTCATGCTTCTAGGACACTATTCCCAACATGATGGGCCCCGTTACGACACCAAAATTCGTCAACCTTCCCGGGGCGGTTGAAGGGCGCGCAGAATCTGACGGATTTTGGGCCCTGTTACGACACCAAAAGTTGTCACCATTCTTATGCCAGTTGTAGATCACGAAGAGAGCTTCGATCAAATGGCTGATGGGCCCCGTTACGACACCAAAAGTTGTCGCCGTCCCCGTGGGGGTTGTAGAGTGCGAAGAGATCTTCTATCTAACGCGTAATGGGGCTCGTTACGACACCACAAGTTGTCGCCGTTCCCGTGGCAATTCTAGAGCACGAAGAGAGCTTCGATCAAACCGCTGATGGGCACCATTTCGACACTAAAACTTGTCGCCGTTCCCGTGGCGGTTGTAGGGAGCGCAGAGAGATCGATCTAACGGATGATGGGCCCCGTTACGAAACCAAAAGTTGTCGCCGTAAACGTGGCAGTTGTAGATCGCAAAGAGAGCTTCGATCTAACGGCTGATTGGCCCTGTTACGTCACCAAAATTCGTTACCCTTGCCCGTACGGTTGTAGCGCGCAAAGAGAGCTTCGATCTAAAGGATTATGGGCCCCGTTACGACACCAAAAGTTGTCGCCGTTCCTGTGACAGTCTTAGATCACGAAGAGAGCTTCGATCTAACGGCTGATGGGCCCGTTACGACACCAAAATTTGTCACCCTTCCAGGGGCGGTTGTAGGGCGTGAAGAGAGCTTCGATCTGATGGATTTTGGGCCCCGTTAAGACACCAAGACTTGTCGCCATTCCCGTGTGAGTCGTAGATTACGAAGAGAGCATCGATATAATGGCTGACGGGCCCCGTTACGACACCAAAACTTGTCGGCGTTCCCGTGGCCGATGTAGATCGCGAAGTGTGCTTCGATCTAACGGTTGATGGGCCCCGTTACGACACCAAAATATGTCGCCATTCCAGTGGCGATTGTAGAGCGCGAAGAGAACTTCGATATAACATCTAATGGTCCGGCCCCCTTACGACCTCAAAAGTTGTCCCCGTTCCCGTCGCGGTAGTAGAGCACGAAGAGAGGTTCGATCTGACTGATGATGGGCCCCGTTTTGACAACAAAAGATGTCGCCTTTCCCGTGCAAGTTGTAGATCGTGAAGAGAGCTTCGATCTAAGGGCTAATGGGCCCCGTTTTGACACCAAAAATTGTCGCCTTTCCCCTGGAGGCTGTAGAGCGCGAAGAGAGCTTCGATCTAAGGGCTAATGGGCCTCGTTTTGACACCAAAAATTGTCGCCTTTCCCCTGGAGGCTGTAGAGCGCGAGGAGGGCTTGGATATAACGGCTGACAGGCCCCGTTACGACACGAATAGTTGTCGCCGTTCCCGTGGCAGTTGTAGATCGTGAAGAGAGGGTCGATCTAACGGCTGATGAGCCCCGATACGAAACCCAAAGATGTCACCATTCTTGTGCCAGTTGTAGATCGCGAAGAGAGCTTCGATTAAACCGCTGATGGGCCCCGTTACGACACCAAAAGTTATCACCGTCCCCGTGGGGGTTGTAGAGTGCGAAGAGAGCTTCTATCAAACGCATAATGGGGCCCGTTACGACACCACAAGTTGTCGCCGTTCCTGTGGTGGTTCTGGAGCGCGAAGAGAGCTTCGATCTAACCGCTGATGGGCACCATTTTGACACCAAAACTTGTCACCGTTCCCGTGGCGGTTGTAGGGCGCGAAGAGAGCTTCGATCTAACGGCTGATGGGCCCCGTTACGACACCAAAAATTGTCGCCGCTCCTGTGACAGTCTTAGATCGCGACGAGAGCTTCGATCTAACGGCTGATGGGCCCCGTTACGACACCAAAATTCGTCGCCCTTCCCCGTGCGGTTGTAGCGCGCAAAGAGAGCTTCGATCTAAAGGATTATGGGCCCCGTTACGACACCAAAAATTGTCGCCGCTCCTGTGACAGTCTTAGATCGCGACGAGAGCTTCGATCTAACGGCTGATTGGCCCGTTACGACACCAAAATTTGTCAACCTTCCCGGGGCGGTTGTAGGGCGCGAAGAGAGCTTCGATCTGACGAATTTTCGACCCCGTTAGGACACCAAAAGTTGTCGCCAATCCCGTGCGAGTCGTAGATTACGAAGAGAGCATCGATATAACGGCTGACGGACCCCGCTATGACACCAAAACTTGTCACCATTCCTGTGGCCGATGTAGATCACGAAGTGTACTTCGATCTAACGGTTGATTGGCCCCGTTAGGACCCCAAAATATGTCACCATTCCAGTGGCGATTGTAGTGCGCGAAGAGAGCTTCGATATAACATCTGATGGTCTGGCCCCGTTATGATATCAAAAGTTGTCCCCGTTCCCGTCGCGGTGGTAGAGCACGAAGAGAGCTTCGATCTGAGTGATGATGGGCCCCGTTTCGACAACAAAAGATGTCACCTTTCCCGTGCAGGTTGTAGATCGCGAAGAGAGCTTTGATCTAACGGCTGATGGGCCCCGTTTTGACACCAAAAGTTGTCGCCTTTCCCCTGGAGGCTGTAGAGCACGAAGAGAGCTTTGATATAACCGCTGACGGGCCCCGTCACGACACCAAAAGTTGTCACCGTTCTCGTGCCAATTATAGATCGCGAAGAGAGCTTCGATATAACGGCTGACGGGCCCCGTTACGACACCAAAAGTTGTCGCCGTTCCCGTCCCAGTCATACATCACGAAGAATGCTTCGATCTAATGGCTGATGGGCCCCGTTACGACACAAAAATTTGTCGCCCTTCCCTGGGTGGTTGAAGGGCGCGCAGAATCTGATGGATTTTGGGCCCCGTTACGACACCAAAAGTTGTCGCCATCCCCGTGGGGGTTGTGGAGTGCGAAGAGAGCCTCTATCTAACGCGTAATGGGGCCCGTTACGACACCACAAGTTGTCGTCATTCCCGTGGCGGTTTTAGAGCGCGAAGAGAGCTTCGATCTAACCGCTGATGGGCACCATTTCGACACCAAAACTTGTCGCCGTTCCCGTGGCGATTGTAGGTAGCGTAGAGAGATCGATCTAACGGATGACGGGCCCCGTTACGAAACCAAAAGTTGTCGCCGTAAACGTGGCAGTTGTAGATCGCAAAGAGTGCTTCGATCTAACGACTCATTGGCCCCGTTACGACGCCAAAATTCGTCGCCCTTCCCCGTACGGTTGTAGCGCGCAAAGAGAGCTTCGATCTAAAGGATTATGGGCCCCGTTACGACACCAAAAGTTGTCGCAGTTCCTATGACAGTTTTAGATCGCGAAGTGAGCTTCGATCTACCGGCTGATGGGCCCGTTACGACACCAAAATTTGTCACCCTTCCCGGGGCGGTTGTAGGGTGCGAAGAGAGCTTCGATCTGATGGATTTTTGGCCCCGTTAGGACACCAAAAGTTGTCCCCATTCCCGTGTGAGTCGTAGATTACGAAGAGAGCATCGATAAAACGGCTGACGAGCCCTGTTACGACACCAAAACTTGTCACCGTTCCCGTGGCCGATGTAGATCGCGAAGTGTACTTCGATCTAACGGTTGATGGGCCCCGTTACGACACCAAAATATGTTGCCATTCCAATGGTGATTGTAGAGAGCGAAGAGAGCTTCGATATAACATCTGATGGTCCAGCCCCGTTACGACCTCAAAAGTTGTCCCCGTTCCCTTCGCGGTTGTAGAGCACGAAGAGAGCTTCGATCTGACTGATGATGGGCCTCGTTTCGACAACAAAAGATGTCGCCTTTCCCGTACAAGTTGTAGATCGCGAAGAGAGCTTCGATGTAACGGCCGATGGGCCCCGTGTTGACACCAAAAGTTGTCACCTTTCCCTTGGAGGCTGTAGAGCACAAAGAGAGCTTTGATATAACGGCTGATGGGCCCCGTCATGACACCAAAAGTAGTCGCCGTTCCCGTGCCAGTTGTAGATCACAAAGAGAGCTTCGATATAACGGCTGACGGGCCCCGTTACGACACCAAAAGTTGTCGCCATTCTTGTGCCAGTTGTAGATCGCGAAGAGGGCTTCGATCAAACGGCTGATGGGCCCCGTTACGACACAAAAATTTGTCACCCTTCCCGGGATGGTTGAAGGGCACGCAGAATCTGACGGATTTTGGGCCCCGTTACGACACCAAAAGTTGTCGCCATTCTTGTGCCAGTTGTAGATCGCGAAGAGGGCTTCGATCAAACGGCTGATGGGCCCCGTTTCGACACCAAAACTTGTCGCCATCCCCGTGGGGGTTGTAGAGTACGAAGAGAGCTTCTATCTAATGCGTAATGGGGCCCGTTACGACACCACAAGTTGTCGCCGTTCCCGTGGTGGTTGTAGGGCGCGAAGAGAGCTTCGATCTAACGGCTGATGGGCCCCGTTTCGACACCAAACGTTGTCGCCATTCTAGTGGTGGTGGTAGAGCGCGAAGAGAGCTTCGATCTAACGGCTGATGGGCCCCGTTTCGACACCAAACGTTGTCGCCATTCTAGTGGTGGTGGTAGAGCGCGAAGAGAGCTTCGATCTAACGACTGATTGGCCCTGTTACGACACCAAAATTCGTCGCCCTTCCCCGTACGGTTGTAGCGCGCAAAGAGAGCTTCGGTCTAAAGGATTATGGGCCCCGTTACGAGACCAAAAGTGGTCACCGTTCCTGTGAAAGTCTTAGATCGCGAAGAGAGCATCGATCTAATGGCTGATGCGCCCGTTACGACACCAAAATTGGTCACCCTTCCCAAAAGTTGTCACCGTCCCCATGGGGGTTATAGAGTGTGAAGAGAGCTTCTATGTAACGCGTAATGGGGCCTGTTATGACACCACAAGTTGTCACCGTTCCCACGACAGTTCTAGAGCGCGAAGAGAGCTTTGATATAACGGCTGACGGGCCCCGTTACGACACCAAAATTGGTCACCCTTCCCAAAAGTTGTCACCGTCCCCATGGGGGTTATAGAGTGTGAAGAGAGCTTCTATGTAACGCGTAATGGGGCCTGTTATGACACCACAAGTTGTCACCGTTCCCACGACAGTTCTAGAGCGCGAAGAGAGCTTTGATATAACGGCTGACGGGCCCCGTTACGACACCAAAATTGGTCACCCTTCCCAAAAGTTGTCACCGTCCCCATGGGGGTTATAGAGTGTGAAGAGAGCTTCTATGTAACGCGTAATGGGGCCTGTTATGACACCACAAGTTGTCACCGTTCCCACGACAGTTCTAGAGCGCGAAGAGAGCTTTGATATAACGGCTGACGGGCCCCGTTACGACACCAAAATTGGTCACCCTTCCCAAAAGTTGTCACCGTCCCCATGGGGGTTATAGAGTGTGAAGAGAGCTTCTATGTAACGCGTAATGGGGCCTGTTATGACACCACAAGTTGTCACCGTTCCCACGACAGTTCTAGAGCGCGAAGAGAGCTTTGATATAACGGCTGACGGGCCCCGTTACGACACCAAAATTGGTCACCCTTCCCAAAAGTTGTCACCGTCCCCATGGGGGTTATAGAGTGTGAAGAGAGCTTCTATGTAACGCGTAATGGGGCCTGTTATGACACCACAAGTTGTCACCGTTCCCACGACAGTTCTAGAGCGCGAAGAGAGCTTTGATATAACGGCTGACGGGCCCCGTTACGACACCAAAATTGGTCACCCTTCCCAAAAGTTGTCACCGTCCCCATGGGGGTTATAGAGTGTGAAGAGAGCTTCTATGTAACGCGTAATGGGGCCTGTTATGACACCACAAGTTGTCACCGTTCCCACGACAGTTCTAGAGCGCGAAGAGAGCTTTGATATAACGGCTGACGGGCCCCGTTACGACACCAAAATTGGTCACCCTTCCCAAAAGTTGTCACCGTCCCCATGGGGGTTATAGAGTGTGAAGAGAGCTTCTATGTAACGCGTAATGGGGCCTGTTATGACACCACAAGTTGTCACCGTTCCCACGACAGTTCTAGAGCGCGAAGAGAGCTTTGATATAACGGCTGACGGGCCCCGTTACGACACCAAAATTGGTCACCCTTCCCAAAAGTTGTCACCGTCCCCATGGGGGTTATAGAGTGTGAAGAGAGCTTCTATGTAACGCGTAATGGGGCCTGTTATGACACCACAAGTTGTCACCGTTCCCACGACAGTTCTAGAGCGCGAAGAGAGCTTTGATATAACGGCTGACGGGCCCCGTTACGACACCAAAATTGGTCACCCTTCCCAAAAGTTGTCACCGTCCCCATGGGGGTTATAGAGTGTGAAGAGAGCTTCTATGTAACGCGTAATGGGGCCTGTTATGACACCACAAGTTGTCACCGTTCCCACGACAGTTCTAGAGCGCGAAGAGAGCTTTGATATAACGGCTGACGGGCCCCGTTACGACACCAAAATTGGTCACCCTTCCCAAAAGTTGTCACCGTCCCCATGGGGGTTATAGAGTGTGAAGAGAGCTTCTATGTAACGCGTAATGGGGCCTGTTATGACACCACAAGTTGTCACCGTTCCCACGACAGTTCTAGAGCGCGAAGAGAGCTTTGATATAACGGCTGACGGGCCCCGTTACGACACCAAAATTGGTCACCCTTCCCAAAAGTTGTCACCGTCCCCATGGGGGTTATAGAGTGTGAAGAGAGCTTCTATGTAACGCGTAATGGGGCCTGTTATGACACCACAAGTTGTCACCGTTCCCACGACAGTTCTAGAGCGCGAAGAGAGCTTTGATATAACGGCTGACGGGCCCCGTTACGACACCAAAATTGGTCACCCTTCCCAAAAGTTGTCACCGTCCCCATGGGGGTTATAGAGTGTGAAGAGAGCTTCTATGTAACGCGTAATGGGGCCTGTTATGACACCACAAGTTGTCACCGTTCCCACGACAGTTCTAGAGCGCGAAGAGAGCTTTGATATAACGGCTGACGGGCCCCGTTACGACACCAAAATTGGTCACCCTTCCCAAAAGTTGTCACCGTCCCCATGGGGGTTATAGAGTGTGAAGAGAGCTTCTATGTAACGCGTAATGGGGCCTGTTATGACACCACAAGTTGTCACCGTTCCCACGACAGTTCTAGAGCGCGAAGAGAGCTTCGATCTAACGACTGATTGGCCCTGTTACGACACCAAAATTCGTCGCCCTTCCCCGGACGGTTGTAGCGCGCAAAGAGAGCTTCGGTCTAAAGGATTATGGGCCCCGTTACGAGACCAAAAGTGGTCACCGTTCCTGTGAAAGTCTTAGATCGCGAAGAGAGCCCCGTCATGACACCAAAAGTTGTCACCGTTCCCGTGCCAGTTGTAGATCGCGAAGAGAGCTTCGATTAAACGGCTGATGGGCCCCGTTACGACACCAAAAGTTGTCACCGTCCCCATGGGGGTTATAGAGTGTGAAGAGAGCTTCTATGTAACGCGTAATGGGGCCTGTTATGACACCACAAGTTGTCACCGTTCCCACGACAGTTCTAGAGCGCGAAGAGAGCTTTGATCTAACCGCTGATGGGCACCATTTCGACACTAAAACTTGTCGCCGTTCCCGTGGCGGTTGTAGGGAGCGCAGAGAGATCGATCTAACAGATGATGGGCCCCGTTACGACACCAAAAGTTGTCGCCTTTCTTGTGCCAGTTGTAGATCGCGAAGAGAGCTTCGATTAAACGGCTGATGGGCCCCGTTACGACACCAAAATTTGTCGCCCTTCCTCGTGCGGTTGTAGCGCCCAAAGAGAGCTTCGATCTAAAGGATTATGGGCCCCGTTACGATACCAAAAGTTGTCGGCGTTCCTGTGCTAGTCTTAGATCGCGAAGAGAGCATCGATCTAACGGCTGATGGGCCCGGTACGACACCAAAATTTATCACCCTTCCCGGGGCGGTTGTAGGGCTCGAAGAGAGCTTCGATCTGACGGATTTTGGGCCCCATTAGGACACCAAAAGTTGTCGCCATTCTTGTGCCAGTTGTAGATCGTGAAGAGGGCTTCGATCAAACGGCTGATGGGCCCCGTTACGACACCAAAAGTTGTCACCGTTCCGTGCCCGTTGGACATCACGAAGGGTACTTTGATCTAACGGTTGATGGGCCCCGTTACGACACCAAAATTTGTCACCCTTCCCGGGACGGTTGCAGGAAGCACAGAATCAGACAGATTTTGGGCCCCGTTACGACACCAAAAGTTGTCGCCATTCTTGTGCCAGTTGTAGATCGCGAAGAGAGGTTCGATCTAACGGCTGATGGGCCCCGTTACGACACCAAAATTGGTCACCCTTCCCGGGGCGGTTGGAGGGCATGAAGAGAGCTTCGATCTGAAGGATTATAGGCCCCGTTAGGACAGCAAAAGTTGTCGCCCCTCCCGTCCGAGTCGTAGATTATGAAGAGTGCATCGATATAACGGCTGACGAGCCCCGTTACGACACCAAAATTGGTCACCCTTCCCGGGGCGGTTGGAGGGCATGAAGAGAGCTTCGATCTGAAGGATTATAGGCCCCGTTAGGACAGCAAAAGTTGTCGCCCCTCCCGTCCGAGTCGTAGATTATGAAGAGTGCATCGATATAACGGCTGACGAGCCCCGTTACGACACCAAAATTGGTCACCCTTCCCGGGGCGGTTGGAGGGCATGAAGAGAGCTTCGATCTGAAGGATTATAGGCCCCGTTAGGACAGCAAAAGTTGTCGCCCCTCCCGTCCGAGTCGTAGATTATGAAGAGTGCATCGATATAACGGCTGACGAGCCCCGTTACGACACCAAAATTGGTCACCCTTCCCGGGGCGGTTGGAGGGCATGAAGAGAGCTTCGATCTGACGGATTTTGGGCCCCGTTAGGACAGCAAAAGTTGTCGCCACTCCCGTCCGAGTCGTAGATTATGAAGAGTGCATCGATATAACGGCTGACGAGCCCCGTTACGACACCAAAACTTGTCGCCGTTCCCGTGGCCGATGTAGATCGCGAAGTGTACTTCGATCTAACGGTTGATGGGCCCCGTTACGACACCAAAATATGTCACCATTCCAGTGGCGATTGTAGAGCGCGAAGAGAGCTTCAATATAACATCTGATGGGCCGGCCCCGTTACGCCCTCAAAAGTTTTCCCTGTACCCGTCGCGGTTGTAGAGCACGAAGAGAGCTTCGATCAAACTGATGATGGGCCTCGTTTCGACAACAAATGATGTCGCCTTTCCCGTGCAAGTTGTAGATCGCAAAGAGAGCTTCGATCTAATGACTGATGGGCCCCATTTCGACACCAAAAGTTGTCGCCTTTCCCCTGGAGGCTGTAGAGCGCGAAGAGAGCTTTGATATAATGACTGACGGGCCCCGTCACGACAGCAAAAGTTGTCACCGTTCCCGTGCCAGTTGTAGATCGCGAAGAGAGCTTTGATATAATGACTGACGGGCCCCGTCACGACACCAAAAGTTGTCGCCGTTCTCGTGCAGTTGTAGATCGCGAAGAGAGCCTCGATTAAACGGCTGATGGGCCCCGTTACGACACCAAAAGTTGTCACCGTCCCCGTGGGGGTTATAGAGTGCGAAGAGAGCTTCTATGTAACGCGTAATGGGGCCTGTTATGACACCACAAGTTGTCACCGTTCCCGTGGCAGTTCTAGAGCGCGAAGAGAGCTTTGATCTAACCGCTGATGGGCACCATTTCGACACTAAAACTTGTCGCCGTTCCCGTGGCGGTTGTAGGGAGCGCAGAGAGATCGATCTAAC
>NW_010364483.1:26730-29646 GCF_000414095.1 Morus notabilis | reverse complement strand
AGAGCTTTGATCGGACGGATTATGGGACCCGTTACGACATAAAAAGTTATCACCGTTCCCATGCCAGTTGTAGATCACGAAGAGAGCTTTGATCTAACGGCTGATGGGCCCCGTTACGACACCAAAATTTGTCACCCTTCCCGGGGCGGTTGCAGGACGAACATAATCTGACAGATTTTGGGCCCCGTTATGACACCAAAAGTTGTCGCCATTCTTGTGCCAGTTGTAGATCGTGAAGAGGGCTTCGATCAAATGGCTGATGGGCCCCGTTACGACACGAAAAGTTGTCGCCATCCCCGTGGGGGTTGTAGAGTGCGAAGAGAGCTTCTATCTAATGCGTAATGGGGCCCGTTATGACACCACAAGTTGTCGCCGTTCCTGTGGCGATTCAAGAGCGCGGAGAGAGCTTCGATCTAACCGCTGATGGGCACCATTTCGACACCAAAACTTGTCGCCGTTCCCGTGGCGGTTGTAGGGAGCGCAGAGAGATCGATCTAACGGATGATGGTCCCCGTTACGAAACCAAGAGTTGTCACCATAAATGTGGCAGTTGTAGATCGCAAAGAGAGCTTCGATCTAACGGCTGATTGGCCCCGTTACGACACAAAAATTCGTCACCCTTCCCCGTGCGGTTGTAGAGCGCAAAGAGAGCTTCGATCTAAAGGATTATGGGCCCCGTTACGACACCAAAAGTTGTCACCGTTCCTGTGACAGTCTTAGATCGTGAAGAGAGCTTCGATCTAACGGCTGATGGGCCCGTTACGACACCAAAATTTGTCACCCTTCCCGGGGAGGTTGTAGGGCGCGAAGAGAGCTTCGATCTGACGAATTTTGTGCCCCGTTAGGACACCAAAAGTTGTCGCCACTCCTGTGCGAGTCGTAGATTACGAAGAGAGCATCGATATAATGGCTGACGATCCCCGTTACGACACTAAAACTTGTCGCCGTTCCCGTGGCCGATGTAGATCGCGAAGTGTACTTCGATGTAACGGTTGATGGGCCACGTTACGACACCAAAATATGTCACCATTCCAGTGGCGATTGTAGAGCGTGAAGAGAGCTTCGATATAACATCTGATGGTCCGGCCCCGTTACGACCTCAAAAGTTTTCCCCGTTCCCGTCGCGGTTGTAGAGCACGAAGAGAGCTTCGATCAGACTGATGATGGGCCTCGTTTCGACAACAAACGATGTTGCCTTTCCCGTGCAAGTTGTAGATCGCGAAGAGAGCTTTGATATAACGACTGATGGGCCCCGTCACGACACCAAAAGTTGTCACCGTTCCCGTGCCAGTTGTAGATCGCGAAGAGAGCTTTGATATAATGACTGACGGGCCCCGTCACGACACCAAAAGTTGTCGCCGTTCCCGTGCAGTTGTAGATCGCGACCGAAAACGTGGTATCTGTAGATCGCGAAGAGAGCTTCGATATAACGGCTGACGGGCCCCGTTATGACACCAAAAGTTGTCACCGTTCCTGTGCCAGTCGTACATCGCGAAGAACGCTTCGATCTAACGGCTGATGGGCCCCGTTACGACACTAAAATTTGTCGACCTTCCCGGGACGGTTGAATGGCGCGCAAAATCTGACAGATTTTGGGCCCCGTTACGACACCAAAAGTTGTCGCCATTCTTGTGCCAGTTGTAGATCGCGAAGAGAAATTCGATCAAACGGTTGATGGGCCCCGTTACGACACCAAAAGTTGGCGCCGTACCCGTGGGGGTTGTAGAGTGCGAAGAGAGCTTCTATCTAACGCGTAATGGGTCCTGTTACGACACCCCAAGTTGTCACCGTTCCCGTGGCAGTTCTGAAGCGCGAAGAGAGCTTCGATCCAACCGCTGATGGACACCATTTCGACACCAAAACTTGTCGCCGTACCCGTGGCAGTTGTAGGGAGCGCAGAGAGATTGATCTAATGATTGATAGGACCCGTTACGAAACCAAAGGTTGTTGCCATAAACCTGGCAGTTGTAGATCGCAAAGAGAGCTTCGATGTAACGGCTGATTGGCCCCGTTACGACACCAAAATTGGTCACCCTTCCCCGTGCGGTAGTAGCGCGCAAAGAGAGCTTCGATCTAAAGGATTATGGGCCCCGTTTCGACACCAAAAGTTATCGCCGTTCCTGTGCCAGTCTTAGATCGCGAAGAGAGCTTCGATCGAACGGCTGATGGGACTGTTACGACACCAAAATTTTTCACCCTTCCCGGGGCGGTTGTAGGGCGCGAAGAGACTCGATCTGACGGATTTTGGGCCCCATTAGAATAGCAAAAGTTGTCGCCATTCCCGTGCGAGTCGTAGATTATGAAGAGAGCATCGATATAACAGCTGACGGGCCCCGTTACGACACCAAAAGTTGTCGCCGTTCCCGTGCCAGTCGTACATCGTGAAGAACGCTTCGATCTAACGGCTAATGGGCCCCGTTACGACACCAAAATTTGTCGCCCTTCCCGGGGCGGTTGAAGGGCGCGCAGAATCTGACGGATTTTGGGCCCCGTTACGACACCAAAAGTTGTTGCCATTCTTGTGCCAGTTGTAGATCGCGAAGAGAGCTTCAATCAAACGGCTGATGGGCCCCATTACGGCACCAAAAGCTGTCGCCGTCCCCGTGGGGGTTGTAGAGTGCGAAGAGAGCTTCTATCTAACGCGTAATGGGCCAGTTACGACACCACAAGTTGTCACCGTTCCCGTGGCGGTTCTAGAGCGCGAAGAGACCTTCGATCTAACCGCTGATGGGCACCATTTTGACACCAAAACTTGTCACCGTTCCTGTGGCGGTTGTAGGGAGCACATAGAGATCGATCTAACGGATGATGGGCCCCGTTATGAAACCAAAAGTTGTCACCGTAAACGTGGCAGTTGTAGATCACAAAGAGAGCTTCGATCTAACGGCTGATTGGCCCCGTTACGACACCAAAATT
>NW_010364483.1:20136-26639 GCF_000414095.1 Morus notabilis | reverse complement strand
GAGAGCTTCGATCTAACGGCTGATGGGCCCGTTACGACACCAAAATTTGTCACCCTTCCCGGGGCGGTTGTAGGGCGCGAAGAAAGCTTCGATCTGATGGATTTTGGGCCCCGTTAGAACCCCAAAAGTTGTCGCCATTCCCGTGCGAGTCCTAGGTTACGAAGAGAGCATCGATATAATGGCTGACGGGCCCCGTTACGACACCAAAACTTGTCACCGCTCCCGTGGCCGATGTAGATCGCGAAGTGTACTACGAGCTAACGGTTGATGGGCCCCGTTCCGACACCAAAATATGTCACCATTCCAGTGGCTATTGTAGAGCGCGAAGAGAGCTTCGATATAACATCTGATGCTCCGGCCCCGTTACGACCTCAAAAGTTGTCCCCATTCCCGTCGCGGTTGTAGAGCACGAAGAGAGCTTCGATCTGACTGGGGATGGGCCCCGTTTCGACAACAAAAGATGTCGCCTTTCCCGTGCAAGTTGTAGATCGCGAAGAGAGCTTCGATCTAACGGCTGATGGGCCCTATTTTGACACCAAAAGTTGTCGCCTTTCCCCTAGAGGCTATACAACGCGAATAGAGCTTTGATATAACGGCTGACGGGCCCCGTCACGACACCAAAAGTTGCCGCCGTTCCCGTGCCAGTTGTAGATCACGAAGAGAGCTTCGATATAACGGCTGATGGGCCCCGTTACGACGCCAAAAGTAGTCACCGTTCCCATGCCAGTCGTACATCCAGAAGAACGCTTCGATCTAACGGCTGATGGGCCCCGTTACGACACCAAAAGTTGTCGCCATTTTTGTGCCAGTTGTAGATCGCGAAGAGTGCTTCGATCAAACGGCTGATGGGCCCGGTTACGACACCAAAAGTTGTCGCCATCCCCGTGGGGGTTATAGAGTGCGAAGGGAGCTTCTATCTAACGCGCAATGGGGCCCGTTACGACACCACAAGTTGTCGCTGTTCCCGTGGCGGTTCTAGAGCGCGAAGAGAGCTTCGATCTAACCGCTGATGGGCACCATTTCGACACCGAAACGTGTCACCGTTCTCGTTGCGGTTGTAGGGAGTGTAGAGAGATCGATCTAACGGATGATGGGCCCCGTTACGAAACCAAAAGTTGTCACCGTAAACGTGACAGTTGTAGATCGTAAAGAGAGCTTCGATCTAATGGCTGATTGGCCCCGTTACGACACCAAAATTTGTCGCCCTTCCCCGTGCGGTTGTAGCGTGCAAAGAGAGCTTCGATCTAAAGGATTATAAGCGCCGTTACGACACCAAAAGTTGTCACCGTTCTTGTGACAGTCTTAGATCGCGAAGAGAGCTTCAACGTAACGGCTGATGGACCCCGTTACGACACCAAAATTTGTCAACCTTCCGTTAGGACACCAAAAGTTGTCACCATTCCCGTGCGAGTCGTAGATTACGAAGAGAGCATCGATATAACGGCTGACAGGCCCCGTTACGACACCAAAATTTGTCACCCTTCCGTTAGGACACCAAAAGTTGTCACCCTTCCCGTGCGAGTCGTAGATTACGAAGAGAGCATCGATATAACGGCTGACAGGCCCCGTTACGACACCAAAATTTGTCACCCTTCCGTTAGGACACCAAAAGTTGTCACCCTTCCCGTGCGAGTCGTAGATTACGAAGAGAGCATCGATATAACGGCTGACAGGCCCCGTTACGACACCAAAATATGTCGCCATTCCAGTGGCAATTGTAGAGCGCGAAGAGAGCTTTGATCTAACGGCTGATGGGCCCCGTTTTGACACCAAAAAATGGCGCCTTTCCCCTGGAGGCTGTAGAGCGCGAAGAGAGCTTTGATCTAACGGCTGACGGACCCCGTCACGACACCAAAAGTTGTCGCTGTTCCCGTGCCAGTTGTAGATCGCGAAGAGAGCTTCAATATAACGGTTGACGGGCCCCGTTATGACACCAAAAGTTGTCGCCGTTCCCATACAAGTCATACATCGTGAAGAACACTTCGATCTAACGGCTGATGGACCCCGTTACAACACAAAAATTTGTCGCCCTTCCCGGGGCGGTTGAAGGGTGCGCAAAATCTGACAGATTTTGGGCCCCGTTACGACACCAAAAGTTGTCACCATTTTTGTGCCAGTTGTAGATCGCGAAGAGAGCTTTGATCAAACGGCTGATGAGCCCGGTTTCGACACCAAAAGTTGTCGCCGTCCCCGTGGGGGTTATAGAGTGCGAAGAGAGCTTCTATCTAACGCGTAATGGGGCCCGTTACGACACCACAAGTTATCGCTATTCCCGTGGCGGTTCTAGAGCGCGAAGAGAGCTTCGATCTAACTGCTGATGGGCACCATTTCGACACCAAAACTTGTCACCGTTCCCGTGGCGGTTGTAGGGAGCGCCAAGAGATCGATCAAATGGATGATGGGCCCCGTTACGAAACCAAAAGTTGTCGCCGTAAAGGTGGCAGTTGTAGATCGCAAAGAGAGCTTCGATCTAACCGCTGATTGGCCCCGTTATGACACCAAAATTTGTTGCCCTTCCCCGTACGGTTGTAGCGCGCAAAGAGAGCTTCGATCTAAAGGATTATGGGCCCCGTTACGACACAAAAAGTTGTCACCGTTCCTGTGCCAGTCTTAGATCACGAAGAGAGCTTTGATCTAACGGCTGATGGGCACGTTACGACACCAAAATTTGTCACCCTTCCCGGGGCGGTGGTAGGGCACGAAGAGAGCTTTGATCTGACGGATTTTGGGCCCCGTTAGGACACCAAAAGTTGTCACCCTTCCCGTGCGAGTCGTAGATTACGAAGAGAGCATCAATATAACGGCTGACGGGCCCCGTTACGACACCAAAAGTTGTCACCGTTCCCGTGCCAGTCATACATCGCAAAGAACGCTTCGATCTAACGGTTGATGGGCCCCGTTATGATAGCAAAATTTGTCACCCTTCCCGAGGCGGTTGAAGGGCGCGCAAAATCTGACGCATTTTGGGCCCCGTTACGACACCAAAAGTTGTGGCCATTCTTGTGCCAATTGTAGATCACGAAGAGTGCTTCGATCAAATGGCTGATGGGCCCCGTTACGTCACCAAAAGTTGTCGCCGTCCCCGTGGGGGTTGTAGAGTGCGAAGAGAGCTTCTATCTAATGCGTAATGGGGCCCGTTATGACACCACAAGGTGTCGCCGTTCCCGTGGCGGTTCTAGAGCGCGAAGAAAGCTTCGATCTAACCGCTGTAGGGCACCATTTCGACACCAAAACTTGTCGCCGTTCCCGTGGCGGTCGTAGGGAGCGCCGAGAGATCGATCTAACAGAAGATGGGCCCTGTTAGGAAACCAAAAATTGTCGCCGCAAACGTGGCAGTTGTAGATCACAAAGAGAGCTTCGATCTAACAGCTGATGGGCCCCGTTACGACACCAAAAGTTGTCGCCGTCCCCGTGGGGGTTCTAGAGTGCGAAGAGAGCTTCTATCTAACGCGTAATGGGGCCCGTTACGACACCACAAGTTGTCGCCATTCTCGTGGCGGTTCTAGAGCGCGAAGAGAGCTTCGATCTATCTGCTGATGGGCACCATTTCGACACTAAAACTTGTCGCCGTTCCCATGGCGGTTGTAGGGAGCGCAGAGAGATCGATCTAACGGATGATGGGCCCCGTTACGAAACCAAAAGTTGTCACCGTAAACGTGGCAGTTGTAGATCACAAAGAGAACTTCGATCTAACGGCTGATTGGCCCCGTTACGACACCAAAATTCGTCGCCCATCCCCATGTGGTTGTAGCGCGCAAAGAGATCTTCGATCTAAAGGATTATGGGCCCCATGAGGAAACCAAAAGTTGTTGCCATTCCTGTGACAGTCTTAGATCGCGAAGAGAGCTTCGATCTAACGGCTGATGGGCCTGTTACGACACCAAAATTTGTCACCCTTCCCGGGGCGGTTGTAGGGCGCGAAGAGAGCTTCGATTTGACGGATTTTGGGCCCCGTTAGGATACCAAAAGTTGTCGCCTTTCCCGTGCGAGTCATAGATTACGAAGAGAGCATCGATATAACGGCTCACGGGCCCCGTTACGACACCAAAACTTGTCGCCATTCCTGTGGCCGATGTAGATCGTGATGTGTACTTCGATCTAACGGTCGATGGGCCCCGTTACGACACCAAAATATGTCGCCATTCCAGTGCCGATTGTGGAGCACGAAGAGTGCTTTGATATAACATCTGATGGTCCGGCCCCGTTACGACCTCAAAAGTTGTCCCCGTTCCCGTCGTGGTTGTAGAGCACGAAGAGAGCTTTGACTTGACTGATGATGGGCCCCGTTTCGACAACAAAAGATGTCGCCTTTCCCGTGCAAGTTGTAGATCGCGAAGAGAGCTTCGATCTAACGGCTGATGGGCCCCGTTTTGACACCAAAAGTTGTCGCCCTTCCCCTGGAGGCTGTAGAGCGCGAAGAGAGCTTTGATATAACCGCTGACGGGCCCCGTTACGACACCAAAAGTCGTTGCCGTTCCCGTGCCAGTTATAGATCGCGAAGAGAGCTTCAATATAACGGCTGACGGGCCCCGTTACGACACCAAAAGTTGTCACCGTTCCCGTCCAGTCGTACATCACAAAGAACACTTTGAACTAACAGTTGATGGGCTCCGTTACGACACCAAAATTTGTCGCCCTTCCCGGCGCGGTTGAAGGGCGCGCAGAATCTGACAGATTTTGGCCCCCGTTACGACACCAAAAGTTGTCGCCATTCTTGTGCTAGTTGTAGATCGCGAAGAGAGCTTCGATCAAACAGCTGATGGGCCCTGTTACGACACCAAAAGTTATCGCCGTCCCCGTGGGGGTTGTAGAGTGCGAAGAGAGCTTCGATCTAACGGCTGATTGGCCCCGTTACGACACCAAAATTTGTCGCCCTTCCCGGCGCGGTTGAAGGGCGCGCAGAATCTGACAGATTTTGGGCCCCGTTACGACACCAAAATTTGTCGCCCTTCCCGGCGCGGTTGAAGGGCGCGCAGAATCTGACAGATTTTGGGCCCCGTTACGACACCAAAATTTGTCGCCCTTCCCGGCGCGGTTGAAGGGCGCGCAGAATCTGACAGATTTTGGGCCCCGTTACGACACCAAAATTTGTCGCCCTTCCCGGCGCGGTTGAAGGGCGCGCAGAATCTGACAGATTTTGGGCCCCGTTACGACACCAAAATTTGTCGCCCTTCCCGGCGCGGTTGAAGGGCGCGCAGAATCTGACAGATTTTGGGCCCCGTTACGACACCAAAATTTGTCGCCCTTCCCGGCGCGGTTGAAGGGCGCGCAGAATCTGACAGATTTTGGGCCCCGTTACGACACCAAAATTTGTCGCCCTTCCCGGCGCGGTTGAAGGGCGCGCAGAATCTGACAGATTTTGGCCCCCGTTACGACACCAAAAGTTGTCGCCATTCTTGTGCTAGTTGTAGATCGCGAAGAGAGCTTCGATCAAGCAGCTGATGGGCCCTGTTACGACACCAAAAGTTATCGCCGTCCCCGTGGGGGTTGTAGAGTGCGAAGAGAGCTTCTATCTAACGCGTAATGGGGCCCGTTACGACACCCCAAGTTGTCACCGTTCCCGTGACGGTTCTAGAGCGCGAAGAGAGCTTCGATCTAACCGCTGATGGGCACCATTTCGACACCAAAACTTGTCACCGTTCCCGTGGCGGTTGTAGGGAGCGCAGAGAGATCGATCTAACAGATGATGGGCCCCATTACGAAACTAAAAGTTGTCTCCGTAAACGTGGCAATTGTAGATCGCAAAGAGAGCTTCGATCTAACGGCTGATTGGCCCCGTTACGACACCAAAATTCGTCGCCCTTCCTGTGTAGTTGTAGCGCGCAAAGAAAGCTTCGATCTAAAGGATTATGGGCCCCGTTACGACACCAAAAGTTGTCGCCATTCGTGTGACAGTCTTAGATCGTGAAGAGAGCTTCGATCTAACGGCTGATGGGCCCGTTACAACACCAAAATTTGTCACCCTTCCCGGGGCGGTGGTAGGGCGCGAAGAGAGCTTCGATCTGACAGATTTTAGGCCCCGTTAGGACACCAAAAGTTGTCGCCATTCCCGTACGAGTGGTAGAGCACGAAGAGAGCTTTGATATAACCTCTGATGCGCCTGCCCTGTTACGACACCAAAAGTTGTCGCTTTATTCGTGGCGGTTGTAGAGGGCGAAGAGAGCTTTGATCTGACAGATTGTGGGACCCATTACGACATATAAAGTTGTCGCCATTCCCGTGCCAGTTGTAGATCACGAAGGGAGCTTCGATCTAACGGCTGATGGGCCCCATTACGACACCAAAATTTGTCTCCCTTCCCGGGGTGGTTGTAGAGTGTGAAGAGAGCTTCGATCTAACTGCTGATGGGCCTCATTTCAACACCGAACGTTGTCGCCATTCCAGTGGCGGTGGTAGGGCACGAAGAAAGCTTCGATATAATGTCTGATGGGCCGGCCCCGTTGCGACACCAAAGGTTGTCCCCGTTCCCGTGGCAGTTGTAGAGCACGAAGAGAGCTTCGATA
>NW_010364483.1:14060-15335 GCF_000414095.1 Morus notabilis | reverse complement strand
CACATCGTGCATGGGATGGTGTTTGTGGAAATTTGAGTGTTTATTGTAACCCGTTTTGTCTCATGTGTGCCCACACACACGTCTTCGTGGATTCTAGGAATTGACGTGGAAGACATTGTAAACACAAAGATTGGAGCAAGGACTGTTCGTGGTCAAAGAACTCAAGTTATCATCCGAGTCGGCTTCCAGGTATTTTTCCTGATTGAGTTCTTGATATATATAAGTTAATGAGACTAATTTATTCGTGCATAAATTAATATAATCTATAGAGTATCTCAAAACTTTTATGAAAATTTTTGTTATACACGATCCGCCTTTTCCCCGCACCACCACGCTTCTGCAGCCGGATTCAATCCGGAGACCAACAGTTTCGACAACAAAAGATGTTGCCTTTCCCGTGCAAGTTGTAGATCGTGAAGAGAGCTTCGATCTAAAGGCTGATGGGCCCTGTTTTGACACCAAAAGTTGTCACCTTTCCCCTGGAGGTTGTAGAGCGCGAAGAGAGCTTTGATATAACGGTTGACGGGCCCCGTTACGACACCAAAAGTTGTCACCGTTCCCGTGCCAGTTGTAGATCGCAAAGAGAGCTTCGATATAACGGCTGACGGGCCCCGTTACGAAACCAAAAGTTGTCGTCGTTCCCGTGCCAGTCGTACATCGCGAAGAACGCTTCGATCTAACAGCAGATGGGCCCCGTTATGACACCAAAAGTTGTCGCCGTCCCCGTGGGGGTTGTAGAGTGTGAAGAGAGCTTCTATCTAACGCGTAATGGGGCCCGTTACAACACCACAAGTTGTCACTGTTCCCGTGGCGGTTCTAGAGCGCGAAGAGAGCATCGATCTAACCGCTGATGGGCACCATTTCGACACCAAAACTTGTCGCCGTTCTCGTGGTGGTTGTAGGGAGTGCAGAGAGATCGATCTAACGGATGATGGGTCCCGTTACGAAACCAAAAGTTGTCACCCTAAACGTGGCAGTTGTAGATCGCAAAGAGAGCTTCGATCTAATGGCTGATTGGCCCCGTTACGACACCAAAATTTGTCGCCCTCCCCCGTACGGTTGTAGCGCGCAAAGAGAGCTTCGATCTAAAGGATTATGGGCCCCGTTATGACACCAAAAGTTGTCGCCGTTCCTGTGACAGTCTTAGATCGCGAAGAGAGCTTCGATCTAACGGCTGATGGGCCCGTTACGACACCCAAATTTTTCAACCTTCCCGGGGTGGTTGTAGGGAGCGAAGAGAGCTTCGATCTGACGGATTTTGGGCCCCGTTAGGAC
>NW_010364483.1:11600-12983 GCF_000414095.1 Morus notabilis | reverse complement strand
AGAATCTGACGGATTTTGGGCCCCGTTACGACACCAAAAGTTGTCGCCATTCTTGTGCCAGTTGTAGATCGCGAAGAGAGCTTCGATCAAATGGCTGATGGGCCCCTACGACACCAAAAGTTGTCGCCGTCCCCGTGGGGGTTGTAGAGTGCGAAGAGAGCTTCTATCTAATGCGTAATGGGGCCCGTTACGACACCACAAGTTGTCGCCGTTCCCGTGGCAGTTCTAGAGCGCGAAGAGAGCATCGATATAACCGCTGATGGGCACCATTTCGACCACAAAACTTGTCGCTGTTCCCGTGGCGGTTGTAGGGAGCGCAGAGAGATCGATCTAACGGATCATGGGCCCCGTTACGAAACCAAAAGTTGTCACCGTAAACGTGGCAGTTGTAGATCACAAAGAGAGCTTCGATCTAACGGCTGCTTGGCCCCTGTTACGACACCAAAAGTTGTCGCCGTTCCAGTGACAGTCTTAGATCTCGAAGAGAGCTTTGATCTAACGGCTGATGGGCCCGTTACGATACCAAAATTTGTCACCCTTCCCGGGGCGGTTGCAGGGCGCGAAGAGAGCTTCAATCTGACGAATTTTGGGCCCCGTTAGGACACCAAAAGTTGTCGCCATTCCCATGCGAGTCATAGATTACGAAGAGAGCATCGATATAACGGCTGACGGGCCCCGTTACTACACCAAAACTTGTCGGCGTTCCCGTGGCCGATGTAGATTACGAAGTGTACTTCGATCTAACGGTTGAATGGCCCCGTTAGGACACCAAAATATGTCGCCATTCCAGTGGTGATTGTAGAGCGCGAAGAGAGCTTCGATATAACATCTGATGGTCCGGCCCCGTTACGACCTCAAAAGTTGTCCCCGTTCCCGTCGCGATTGTAGAGCATGAAGAGAGCTTCAATCTGACTGATGATGGGCCCCGTTTCGACAACAAAAGATGTCACCTTTCTCGTGCAAGTTGTAGATCGCGAAGAGAGCTTCGATCTAACGGCTGATTGGCCCCGTTACGACACCAAAAGTTGTCGCCTTTCCCCTGGAGGCTGTAGAGCGCGAAGAGAGCTTCGATATAACGGCTGACGGGCCCCGTTACGACACCAAAAGTTGTCGCCTTTCCCCTGGAGGCTGTAGAGCGCGAAGAGAGCTTCGATATAACGGCTGACGGGCCCCGTTACGACACCAAAAGTTGTCGCCGTTCCCGTGCCAGTCGTACATCGCGAAGAATGCTTCGATAAAACGGCTGATGGGCTCCATTACGACACCAAAATTTGTCGCTGTTCCTGTGACAGTCTTAGATCGTGAAGAGAGCTTCGATCTAACGGCTGATGGGCCCGTTACGACACCAAAATTTGTCACCCTTCCTGGGGCGGTTGTAGGGCG